>NC_046316.1:83021831-83229331 GCF_009819535.1 Lacerta agilis | reverse complement strand
TGAGGTTTGTTGTTCCTGATGCACTTACTTTACTTCTGAGGTGGGTGAGGAATCCTAGCATGTGTCCTTCCTGTCAATTCAGCAAATCACCTCACCAATGGTCGGCATCCTGCAGCCTCCCCAGGTGCCCAAAGTTCAAGCAAAGCCCAGCGGAAGGCAACATTCCCTCCCATGGGACTTTTTCAGATCAGGAAATGATCTGCAGGGAGGGTGCAGAGTGCCTTGAAATGTTTATTGGGAACAATGATAAGGCAAGCACAAAACCCTATGGCCATCAGACTTGTAAAGAAAATCTCAAGTGCCCTGCGGATGAGACAGAAAAAATGAAATGGCTTATGCAGTCTCAGTCAGCAGCAGCAGTTTCATTCCTGAACAAAGTTAGGATGTAGTGCATTTCATACCAGCTTAATTTAAATTGGTGAAACTTATGCTGGCTTCCCATACTTAGCATTGCTAGGTTACACCACCTTTTCCCAGCTCAATTTAAACTGAGTAGCAAGGTCACATGACCAAGCTGAATGGGATTAGGATCCAGCCAGTCTTGGTCCCCCGGAATGCCCATTTTTCAGGGCTTACACTTGCCTAAGATCTACTGGTCTCAGCTCAGCAGGTTGGGGCCTGGCTGAGCCAGGATGGGGAAGTTATGCCGGCCTATCACTGAACTTCCCTATTCAGCCACAGGACCACTGGATCCCAATCCCACACATCCTGGTGGATCTTGTTTTAGGATTGCACCATATGCATCCTTAGTAACAGTAGCACCTCTGTATCTGTCAGATAAGCCTTAGAAGATTGCCGTAATGTTTTGCTTTTAACTTTATTTACAGATTCCTGATTGACTCAGTGGTGGGGACAAATATGGAATGAACTAGAAATCTTTCAAAGTTCTAAACCAAAATGAACCTAATTCGCCTTTAAGTTCATCCAGCAATTATAAAACTATTTTCAGGTGTAATCCAGAGATTTTTTGACTTTGTTCCATGAACTTGGTTCAGCTGAATGACAAGCTATGAGCACATGTCTCCTTTAACATTTCACAACAAACCCAGCAACCTAGCCAGAGGATATGAAGGTTTGATAACAGAGATGAGATAAATCAAGTCATTCTATGCCAGACACTTATTCCCTTATGCATTTTTTTTATTTGTTTCTTTGAGGTTCAGGGCGGTCTTGTAAAATCACACTTACATAATGAAGACTTCTGCAGTGTTTAATTCCATTTAAAAACTGTGAAAATTCAAGAAATTTCTCCTTCAGAACGTATGTTGTATTTAAACTCGCATGATTGCCGGATCTTACTTTTTTTGCTTATTTACCCTCCGGCTCCATTATAGATTTTAACTTGTTTTTCCACAGTTGTAATTACCATATGTTTTCATTAATCTGATTCTGTTAGCTCTCTGTGTGCTTAAGCGATCATGGTGTCAATCAATTACTCTGCTAGCCCATGCATCAACCCAATTAGAAAAGCTTTTGGACTCTCTTGCTTGAGTCCTTAATTCTGAAGATTAGTTCTCTGTAAAATGATCAGCATCATTAAAGGATTCAAGAGAAAGGGATGCTTAAGAGAAAGGAAAATAGTTTTCAGTGACTATTTAAGTGAATGCAATTGGGGTTGAATTCCCAGTCAGTCATGAAGCCCTCACTGGGTGACCTTGGGCCAGTTACTACAAAATCAAAAATTCTTTCCAGTAGCACCTTAGAGACCAACTGAGTTTGTTCTTGGTATGAGCTTTCGTGTGCATGCACACTTCTTCAGATACACTGAAACAGAAGTCACCAGATGCTTAAATATAGTGAGGGAGTGGGGAGGGGTATTACTCAGAAGCGTGGTGGGAATGGGTGATCAGCTGATAGGTGTGGAAAACCTGTTGACGACTCTTAACGGCTGCAATTAGTCTTGCAGGGAAAGGCAAGGGGTGAGATGGCTAAAGATAGCTTTGTCATGTATAATGAGATAAAAATCCAATGTCTTTGTTCAGACCAGGTTTCTCCGTGGTTTTAAGTTTGGTGATTAGTTGTAACTCAGCCACTTCTCTTTCCAGTCTATTTCTGAAATTTCTTATTAAGACAGCTACTTTGAGATCTTTTATAGAATGTCCTGGGAGACTGAAGTGTTCTCCTACTGGTTTCTCTGTCTTGTGATTCCTGATATCAGATTTATGTCCATTTATCCTTTGGCGTAGGGTTTGGCCTGTTTGTCCAATATAGAGAGCTGAAGGGCAAGTTTGTCATATCAAAGGAATGGCAGTGAAAATGGAAATGGGCACTATTCAGAGATGCCAGGGATGGGGAACCTGAGACCCTCTAGATGTTCCTGGACTCCAACTCTCATGATCCCCGACCAGTCACACTGACTGAGGCTGTTGGGGGTTGAAATTCCAACAACACCTGCAGGACGAGTGGTATCCCACCTATAAAATCCACAAATAGGCTTTCTGGGGAATTCTACTTCTTCGCATCAGGAAAACAAACAAGAAAATCGTCGCCCACATTTGGAAACGCCTAGCACCCTGATTGAATTTGCTTCCTCTGAAGATGCTGTCGCACGTCAGGCAGGCTCATCGATAGCAGATGTGTTTTGAGGAACAGAGCATCGGCCTCACCATGGCCAAATATGAATCACTGGCATTTGTAGGTTAAATACAAACGGGGAAGAGAAAAATCAACATTGAGCAATGCTTTTCAAACAAGTTTTGGATGTGTCACTGTAATTATGGGGCAAATCAATCTCAAGAGAGGTTACCATGCTTGAAAACAGGTCTCAAGAGTTAAGAAAAATACCCTAATAGCATGTTGTTGTTGTTTTTTTTAAAACTAGTTTAATAATTCACTGTGGCTTTCATCTCATTACATCCACCCTGCAGGCCTATGCTGCTTCTTGAGGGGCAGGAGGCCTCTCTATGGGGTCCCTTCAACAGGGCATTCAGCAAGCCCCCTTATCTTTGCACCACCTGCAGCACAGATCTTTCCCATGATGGGAAGTTAATGTTGACTCCCAGGCCATGCGGGAGAAGCCCAGGCAAATGGGGGGGCTGGGGAGGAGGACACAGAAAGCTAATGGATAGCAAAATATCCTTGCATTTTGGAGTTTCAAAAGCAGAAGTTCAATCTTTTGTTCTGTGGTCTCCACATTTAATAGTAGATAATGCTCTTGAACTACTGTACTTGAAACTCAACAATGAAGGACTTAAGAGGTTCAAAACGTGTTGGATATTGAATGTTTTCCTCTAGCCCTTTGCTTCCTTCTTCACACACAAACAGAGAGAAACCCACATGTTTCCATCACACTTCTCAAGTACCCAAGCAACAATAGCATGGGAGAGATGCCCGCCACATCACCTGCAACTGTTGAGTTACCTGAGCGGTGAGAAATTTCCACGCTGCAAATGTAACACTGGAAAGGAGGACTGGTAACCAAGTAAAGCTTGAGTTACAGGTAGGTAGCCATGTTGGTCTGCCATAGTCAAAACAAAATAAAAAATAAATCCTTCCAGTAGCACCTTAAAGGTAAAGGTAAAGGGACCCCTGACCATTAGGTCCAGTCATGTCCAACTCTGGGATTGCGGCGCTCATCTCACGTTACTGGCCAAGGGAGCCGGTGTACAGCTTCCGGGTCATGTGGCCAGCATGACAAAGCCACTTCTGGCGAACCAGAGCAGTGCACGGAAATGCCGTTTACCTTCCCGCCAGAGCGATACCTATTTATCTACTTGCACTTTTGACATGCTTTCGAACTGCTAGGTGGGCAGGGCCTGGGACCGAGCAACGGGAGCTCACTCCATCGTGGGGATTCCAACCTCCGACCTTCTGATCAGCAAGCCCTAGGCTCTGTGGTTTAACCCACAGCACCACCCGCATCCCTTAGAGACCAATTAAGTTTGTTCTTGGTATGAGCTTTCGTGTGCATGCACACTTCTTCGGATACACTGAAACAGAAGTCACCAGACCCTTATATATAGTGAGAGAGTGGGAAGGGGTATTACTCAGAAGGGTGGTGGGAATGGGTGATTGGCTGATAGGTGTGTAAAACCTGTTGAAGACTGTTAACGACTGCAATTGGTCTTACAGGAAAAGGCAAGGGGTGAGATAGCTTTGTCATGTATAATGAGATAAGAATCCAATGTCTTTGTTCAGACCAGGTCTCTCCATGGTTTTACGTCTGGTAATTATTTGCAATTCAGCAACTTCTCTTTCCAGTCTATTTTTGAAATTCCTTTGTCGTAAGACAACTACTTTGAGATCTTGTATAGAATGTCCTGGGAGATTTAAGTGTTCTCCTACTAGTTTCTCTGTCTTGTGATTCCTGCTATCAGATTTATGTCCATTTGTCCTTTGGCGTAGGAATTGGCCTGTTTGTCCAATATAGAGAGCTGAAGGGCACTGTTGGCATTTGATGGCATACACAATGTTAGAAGATGAGCAATTAAATAGTCCTGAGATGGTATGTTTGATGTTGTTGGGGCCAGTAATGGTGTTGTCCGGGTTTATGTGGCAGCAAAGTTGGCATCTGGGTTTATTGCAGGCTCTGGTACCAGTGTCCATGTTGAGTCCTGTTGTTGTATTATTGTGGGTGAGGAGTTGTTTAAGATTGGGTGGCTGTCTGTAGGCGATGAAAGGTCTTCCTCCCAGTAAAAGTCTAAATGACCAACTGCTGCCAAGCTTAGCCAACCAAACATTGGAGAAGCAGCATTGCTTCAACAGGCGGCTTATCAAGTATGGAGAACTCCAGGCCTGGGAGACACAGGCACTCTTTCCAGGTCATGCTGCACCCCAGGCTAGGCTCCTTAGATCCAGGCCATGCTCCACATTGGCTCAGCTCTCCCTCTCCTTGAGTGCCTTTGCCTGCCTTGAATTGTGGCAATGTCTCTGGCTTCCGTGGGTGGAGGATGGAGAGGTGTCCAGGTGTGGAAAGCTCTGTCTTCTGCATGCCTGGGATGTAGCTTAATGCACAAAAGCTAAGAATCCTGTCTTTTGTTCCACCTACTTTTACCTCTGGTCCCACCCACCACTGGTATGTGGCCCCTGGAAGTTTGCCTTTGAGGAAATGTGGGGCCCAGACTGAAAAAAAGGGTTCTCTTCCCTGCTGTGCATTAATATTGGACACCCACACTACCCGCCCTCACCAAAACCTGCCGGTCGGGACATGCAGGAGTTCAGCCAGCAAACTTCTGCTATTTCCCAGGGCTGAAATGGGCCCCTGCACAGCCCTAGCAAAGCTTGAGGGGATGGGGAGGTCTTAAACTCCACTGAGATTCCACAACTAAGCACAGGCAAAAAAAAATGCTGCATTGATTTGGGAGAAGGGTGATAATTTTGCAACTTGCAAGATTTAGGCTCCCCCCCCCCAATTCATGCTTTATTTTCTAAAAACCCAGTCATTTAACAATTACTATCAATTAGCATATGCTGTTGTAACATGACACAACATCTTTTGTGTGCAAACGAATAGTCTAAATATTTATCCCTCGATCAAGTTATTCCGAGCTATTTCGCCCCCGCCCCCCCCCCCCAAGTGAGTGGGTCACGTTTGGTGCAACTGCAGTTTCTCGGGAAGATAGGAAGAAAATTATGGATGACATAAAACAGTAAGCGTGTACTTGACTTGTTTAATGGAACTCGACTGGCCCAGCTCTAAGAATTTGCTGGGCCAGCAAATAAATGCAAGGCGCAGGGTGCTTTGACCACTGAATCAGCACAACATTACAAATGATGTGATGCTCATAATGAAATGATGGCTCTCCGCTATTCTAGATGTTTGGAACAGAGGAATAAAACTCAGAATGCTAAACACCCTGAACCCTTCAACAGTACCACTAAAGAAAGATACAGTGAAAGTCAACGGGAACGGAGTCGTTATTAAAAGTGGGAGCTGTGAGAGTGGCTAGATCAAGACACATCAAAAAAGCATTTCAGGAAAATGCACTGTAAACTTTATTCTGGGAAATCACATTGGCGAAAGACGGGACTCCACAGCACCATGTGGTTTCACAGTGTTTTAACACATATAAAATGTTTTTTCTTAACTAGTGTAGCTGAGTCCAGTGCTAGGCAAGATAAGCCTATGGCCAGATTCAGCGGTGCTCTTTTGCTTTTCTAATAATCTGCTATGATTAATAATAATAATAATAATAATACCCCACCCATCTGGCTGGGTTTCCATAGCCACCCTGGATGGCTCCCAACAGAATATTAAAAACATGATAAAACATCAAACACTAAAATTTCCCTAAACAGGGCTGCCTTCAGATGTCTTCTAAAAGTCAGATAGTTGTTTATTTCCCTGACATCTGATGGGATGGCGTTCCACAGGGTGGGCACCACTACCGAGAAGGCCCTGTGCCTGGTTCCCTGTAACCTCACTTCTCGCAGTGAGGAAACCGCCAGAAGGCCCTTGGAGGTGGACCTCAGTGTCTGGGCTGAACAATGGGGATGTGGAGATGCTCCTTCAGGTATACTGGGCCGAGGCCATTTATGGCTTTAAAGGTCAGCACCAACACTTTGAATTGTGCTTGGAAACGTACTGGGAGCCAATGTAGGTATTTCAGGACCAGTGTTATGTGGTCTTGGCGGCCACTCCTAGTCAGTAGTCTGGCTGCCGCATTCTGGATTAGTTGTAGTTTCCAGGTCACTTTCAAGGGTGTTGATAGTACATATGTGACAGAATCATCTCCATTAGATAAAATTTCAATGTCTTTTCCCAAAGTATTTTGTTTCTCATGCACTTCCTTAGATTCCCCCTGCCCCCAGAACAGGGACTTCCAATTTGCCTACAAATTCCAAGGGATATTCTACCACAACTTCTTTCTATCCACCCCCTCCAACCCATCTTCTTTGAAATGCACTAGTAAAAACCTTGAAAAGCATTACCACTGAAGCACTTTGAACCAATGAGAAACATTCACCTCACTTCTTTTCCTTACAGGGTTTCGCCGGGGGTGGGGCGGGGGAACTAGCCATGCAAAAGAAAGGAGATTATTGTGCAACTTCAGATATATGGTCATGGAGGATGGATGTGCATAATTCATGTTGGTTTCTGTAATAATGAACTACCCAGAGTGCCTGCTCTTGTACACAGCATACAAAGTGCACCATCTGGCTGTAAAACAGATCCTACACATTATGCACTTAGCAAATTTCATTACAGTTCATCTACAAGAGAGAAGAGCAGGTAGTGGTACATTTTTAAAGAAGATTGGAAATCAAGCCACTTACAGCAGCTCAGATACGAAACATGTTCAAATGTCACTCAACCAGACACCCAAGCTGTGCAAAATAAATAAGATGATGGAAGAGTATGAACTGCTGAAATGGCACGGACTCTGGCTTGGACTCAGGTTGCCTCTTGGATCCAAACACCTTCTCCAATATTTGTCTCCCCTCCCTTTGAGATCAATAATAAGAATACAAGGAATTTTGGAGCACCAAAGTCATCTGCAGCAGTACTTGCTATAATAAACTGGGAACTCCCTTTAAAATATTTTTGCGTTGGCCTTCATAACAACCTCAGGAGTGGCTTGGCATTAGCAGTGTTGATAGGTGGACAGACATAACATGATACAGAGGCACAAAGCGGGCATCGAGGGATGTCTCAGCTGTTTGCAATACAGGTCCTCCAAAAAGGTAAGCAGCGTTGTGCTCACAGAGCCCTGCTTTTCACAATCCTCCAAGCACCTGTCATCGCCACCGTCTACCACTTTCCTCACCTCAAGAGAATAGTTTTGAAACTTGGGCTGGGGAATATTTGGGCAGATGCAGCATTGAGTCATAGGGAGCAACAGAGCATGTTTCCCCAGCTGGGAGTAGCAGTCCTATTACCCACAATTTGGAAATAACATTGTGGTTGTGGTTGTTGTTATTCATTCATTCATTCATTCATTCATTCATTCATTCCTCGCCCATCTGGCTGGGTTTCCCCAGCCACTCTGGGTGGCTTCCAACCAGATATTAAAAACACAATACAGTACAGCATTAAACATTAAAAACTTCCCTAAACAGGGCTGCCTTCAGATGTCTTTTAAAAGTAAGATAGTTGCTTATTTCCTTGACATCTGATGGGAGGGCGTTCCACAGGGCAGGTGCCACTACCGATAAGGCCCTCTGCCTGGTTCCCTGTAACCTCACTTCTCGCAGTGAGGGAACCACCAGAAGGCCCTCTGCTCTGGACCTCAGTGTCCGGGCTGAATGATGGGGGTGGAGACGCTCCTTCAGGTATACAGGACTGAGGCCATCTAGGGCTTTAAAGGTCAGCACCAACACTTTGAATTTATACTCCACCTTTTCCTCTAACAGGACTCAAGGTGGCTTACAGAGAATAACAAGAACCGCTAAGACCATGGAAAATTCAGTCATTGAAATACAATTAAGCACTGATAGAGTTTAAACCACATGTATCTACAAAATCTGTTTAAAACACACCAATAATCACAATAAACACAGCATTGCATGAGACCTTCAATTAAAAGCAGTTGATTCCCCAAAGCCTGTTGGAACGAGGAAGTCTTCACCTGCCTGTGGAAGCACAGCATGGAGAGGGCCAGCCTAACTTCTCTAGGGAGGGAGCTTCTGGCTTCTCCACAGCGGGAATAACACAAATCGTATAATCCCAGTCCCATCCCTGGAGGGAGAAGACACAGCTATGGAGACTCCAGAGCACTTTGGAACTGTGTTCCTCTAGTCTTAAGGCAAGTCATTTCATCTGGGAGAAGCGAAAGCGGAGGTGGTGGCGATGGGCATGTTGAGTACCTGAGAGCTATTCTTGCAAGCCAAGTATTCACTGATGCTTGTTGCTCTTCAGGTCAAAAGCCAAGATGCCCATGTGTCCATGATCAAGGAATGGAGTTGTGCCTAAGAATAGCATTTAGGATTGTTGCTTAACAGAGATTTATGAGGCAAATATTAAGATTCCTCCTGGAGTGAATCATTCAAGGATTCTTCAAAGGGAGCAAAGAGAGTTTTAATTTTGATACTAATTGAGAGGGTCCCTCAAATCTCTGGGAAATGTGTGTTAGGACACTTCAGTGAGATTGTACGCATCTTTCCCAACCGAAACAATTTATGAGGGCTTATCCCCCAAAGTGCAAACAAAGTTTAGTAGCTGAAACAACTGCTCAATGCTTCACATACAAATTCGAGTGTTTGCGATTAGTGAAGTAGCAAAACAAGCTAATGAAGTGAACACAGACCTGAAATGGCATGAAATAAGCGATCCAGACTAAAGTAGACAAGCAGAATATTGGAATATCTGGAATATTTTTCCTCCTTAGAAATGTTGTATAAAAGAGTGAGAGAGAAAAGATACGGTAAATGTGACATTTCTATTGTTGTGGAGACAAGCGTTAAAAAAAGCAACAGCTAAACGATGTTTGCCTCTAAAATCATGCCGTCTGCTGCTTGTTGTTGTTCAGTCGTTCAGTCGTGTCCGACTCTTCGTGACCCCATGGACCAGAGCACGCCAGGCACGCCTATCATTCACTGCCTCCCGCAGTTTGGCCAAACTCATGTTAGTAGCTTCGAGAATACTGTCCAACCATCTCATCCTTTGTCGTCCCCTTCTCCTTGTGCCCTCCATCTTTCCCAACATCAGGGTCTTTTCCAGGGAGTCTTCTCTTCTCATGAGGTGGCCAAAGTACTGGAGCCTCAACTTCAGGATCTGTCCTTCTAGTGAGCACTCAGGGCCGATTTCCTTGAGAATGGATAGGTTTGATCTTCTTGCAGTCCATGGGACTCTCAAGAGTCTCCTCCAGCACCATAATTCAAAAGCATCAATTCTTCGGCGATCAGCCTTCTTGATGGTCCAGCTCTCACTTCCGTACATTACTACTGGGAAAACCATAGCTTTAACTATACGGACCTTTGTTGGCAAGGTGATGTCTTTGCTTTTTAAGATGCTGTCTAGGTTTGTCATTGCTTTTCTCCCAAGAAGCAGGCGTCTTCTAATTTCATGACTGCTGTCACCATCTGCAGTGATCATGGAACCCAAGCAACGTCTGCTGCTACTTTTTATTATTTGTTTTGTTTTATCATTGAGAGTAATGCAAAGAGGTAGGAAATAAATCCTAAAATAAACCAATTATGAATATTGGGTTTGCAATCCTTAGGCTTGCCATACGTCCGGGAAATTCCAGACAGGTACGGAAATTGGACACCTAAAATGGCATCTAGGGTGAATTTTTTGAATGTTAAGAGATGTCCGGAATTTACTAAACATATGGCATTCTGGGAGTTTGTTTGTTTGTTTGTTTGTTTTGTTTGCTTGCTGTTGCACCCCCCCCCCCCCATTTTGTGGTGTGTTGTTCTTTTTTAAAAAAAATCCAGGGGAGGCTGTGCCTCGGTGGCAGTGGAAATGATGAGAGGTCACTTCCCTTGGCCGGGGGGGGGGGAGTAAGGAGGCAGGGAGGGAGGGAGGAGATGCAGCGGCCTAGCCGCCCCTAGTGTGTTGAAAAAGGGGCATCCCATGGGCAGTTCAGTCATGGTGGCAGTGTAAGAGCATCTGAAGCTGGATACTCGGGAGCTTCTGGAGCAGCCACCTCACCTGAGGGAGTTGAGGTGGTGCTGTTGGTTCGTGTCACCCACTGGGTAAATGGCGGCAGTGTGGTGTAGTGGTTAAGAGTGGTAGACTCATAATCTGGTGAACCGGGTTCGCGTCTCCGCTCCTCCACATGCAGCTGCTGGGTGACCTTGGGCTAGTCACACTTCTCTGAAGTCTCTCAGCCCCACTCACCTCACAGAGTGTTTGTTGTGGGGGAGGAAGGGAAAGGAGAATGTTAGCCGCTTTGAGACTCCTTTGGGTAGTGATAAAGCGGGATATCAAATCCAAACACTTCTTCTTCTTCTTCTTCTTCTTCTTCTTCTTCTTCTCCTTCTCCTCCTCCTCCTCCTCCTCCTCCTCCTCCTCCTCCTCCTCCTCCTCCTCCTTCTTCTGTTGCCAGAGTGGGCTGCAGCCGTTCACGGCCACCGTCCCATTCCAGCTACAGCACCATCAAGGTGTAGGTGGGGGCTGGGCAGGTAACGGTGTGTGTGTGTGTGTGTGTGTGTGTGTGTGTGTGTGCAGGAAGAGTTTAAACGAGTCCTGGATAGCAAAGGAAGCAAACTGTGAGGAGGGGTGGGAAACGGCTGTAGTAATTTTGAGATTTTGGAGGTAGTGCCTCACTACACATTTTTGAGGGCTGTTGGGGGCCTGAGCAGCTGGGTGGGGTGTAGTAGAGAGGAAAGTAAGGTGGGGAGCCTTGTTGGAGAAAGGACTGCATTAGGGCTTGGCCATTTTCATTTTTCCTGCGTTTTTTCCTGCGTTCTCCCCCCACCCCCCCAGAGGAAAAATCCCTTTCTTTCCCTGCTAGAAGAAGAAGAATCATCTCTTGGAGATGCTGGGGGGTTTCTTTTTGTTTGTTTTTAGGGTTCCCCCCCAAAAAAGGCATGCTTAACCATTTCAGTGGTTTTCTTTTTTTAAAAAAAACTTTGGTTGTGTGTGTCAGGAATTTTACTTTTTGAAATACGGCAAGCCTAGGAATCCTTAAGCATGGAGAACTTCCCTGATGTTGATGGTTTATGAATGATAGACCACAGCACTTCCCTTCACTTGAAACATTAGCTATAAATAATGTGTGTTGTGTAACATACATATGTTGGTTCTTGGAAGAAGTAGGGGGAAATAGGGGGAAATCTATATATGTGCATAACCTTCTTTAGATCCCAGAACCCAAAACAAGGTGGCAATTCAGCATAATGCTGGGCCATGTTTTCCTGATGGGAACATGAAGTTCTGTGAGAGCCAGTTCTGTTACTGTGATAGTATTTGAGCACATTAAAATAAATGTAAAGACTAGGATGCATTTCCACAGTAAAAAAAAACAAACTAAGGCCGTTGATGTTACCATTCCCAGATGTGCCAAAGCATGTTACTGTGCCACAAAAAACATTTATTCTATACATTTGTATCGCATCTTTTCTTCTTGTAGCTCAAGGCAATGTGCATTATTATCCTTTAAGCTCACAACAACAATGAGAGGGTTAGGCTGAAATATGTTTACTGGTCCAGGGTCATTGAGTGAGTTTCATGGCCAAGCCGGGACTTGAAACTTTGGATCTGAAGCTAGTAATCTCACACTCGAAGTGCCACACTTACTCTTCTAACCATTAAAAGCTCTTACGCATTCAAAGTACCCACCCATGGAGGTTGTTAGTAGTATCTCTGCAAGAGTGATTGCTCTAGACCCGACTCCTTCCAAACCAGATAGCAAACACTGAATAATGAGAAAGAGGGAGCTCTACTGAGGGAAGAGGGCTCTTTGATCCAAGGTTGTCCTATGCTGAATCAGACCATTGGTTCATCTAGCTCCGCAGTGTCTTCACCAGGGTAACCAATACAGTGCCCATCAGGTGTTCATAGAATCGCCAAGTTGAATGGTACCCCTAGGGTCACCTGGTCCAACCCTCTGCCATGCAGAAATCTCAGCTAAAGCATCCAAGACAGATGGCCATCCAACCTTTGCTTAAAAACCGCCAATGGAGGAGAGTCCCCAAGTTCCCAGGGAGTCTGTTCCACTGTTGAACAGCTCTTACCACCAGAAAGTTCTTCCTGATGTTTGTTGAACTGCAAATCCCACCATCTCTTTCCATGGGTCACTCTGGCTGGGCAGATGGGACACTGAGTCCAAAAATTTATGGAAGTCACCATGTTGGTTAGTTCTTGTATACATTGACTGGTGGCATCTCTCCAGAGGGGGGCCCGTCCCAGCTTTGCACAGAGATGTCAAGGATAATAATAATAATAATAATAATAATAATAATAATAATAATAATATATTATTTGTGCCCCGCCCATCTGGCTGGGCTTCCCCAGCCACCCTGGGCGGCTTCCAACAAATGTTGAAATACATTAAAATGTCACAGATTGAAAGCTTCCCTAAACAGGGCTGCCTTCAGGTATTTTCTAAATGTCAGTTAGTTGCTTATCTCCTTGACCTGTGATGGGAGGGCGTTCCACAGGGCGGGCGCCACTACCGAGAAGGCCCTCTGCCAGGTTCCCTGTAGCTTTGCTTCTCGCAGTGAGGGAACCACCAGAAGGCCCTCAGCGTCTGGGCTGAATGATGTGGGTGGAGATGCTCTTTTAGGTATACAGGACCGAGGCCATTTAGTGCTTTAAATGTCAGCACCAACACTTTGAATTGTGCTCGGAAACGTACTGGGGGTGTCTGTTGTTCTACTGAGGTTTGGTCCTTCCACAAAGAGATTCTCCTCTAACACGCTCTAAATATAAGCTATTTAATGTGTACGGGTGAAGGATGCCTCTGCTGTTAAAGGTTTGGAAACACTGTTTTAGGGATTGTGATTTACAGGACACCGGCATTTCTATATGAGGGGGGAATTCATACTTTAAAATAATCATAATCATAAGGGCAACATGTAGGAATAGGCCTTGTACGTTCTGTTCTTCAGCATCTCTTTCAATAATTTATATATATATATATATATATATATATATATATATATATATATATATATTTGCCCCGTTTCCAAAATGCTGAAAAGTTTTTGCAACTTCGTATTAGGCCTTAGAAATAATGGAAGAATTTCTAGGTCATCATGCTGAATAAAACATGCCCCATTGTAAATTTTGACAGGGCTCATTATGCAAGTCACCTAGTCTGACATTAGTGGTAAAAGAAATTGTGAAATTCATAAGCTCACATGTTAGTGGCTCAGAAAGCATCGCTTCCTGTCCCTTCGCATCCCTAGACCTTGCATTCCGGGAGCCGGAAGCAAAAAAGCATAATACATACTGTGCAGCTATGCATAAAACATTCACTGCCCTCCACCACCACCCTCCCCCGCCCACTGATTCAGGAAGCCTTAAAAATGTATCTGGAAGAAAGATGCTGACTGTTCCATGGGTAACAATCATACATTGACATATCATATCTGAGTGACTGTGGCTGTAGCCTCAGGTTGTTTGCACCTGGTATAGGAAGAAAAACCTATGGATTACTATGGGAAGGTACTCTTGTATGATGTACTGCAATGCAGAAATGCATGCACACTGAGACTATCACATGGTTATTGCACCATATCTACAGAAAACAAGATATACCAAGAAGATATACCATCAAGAAGAAGAATAAAACAGAGGAAGAAGGGGGGAAGCAGGGGGGGGGATGAGGTGGGAGGGGTGGGGTGGAGGGATTAATTGTTGGTGGATCTGTATTGTATTGTATTGTATTGTAAGAAGGTTTGTGGTATATAAAGTTGAAGTTGAAGTTGTAAATTCAAAGGTGAATCCAAAGTATAAAATATAATGTAATGGTAATGTATAAGATATGTTTTTGTAAGAAACCAATAAAAATTATGAATTAAATATATATATATATACCAGACCAATGAGAATAATTGCAAGTGAAAAGCCAAGAAGACCTCATAGCTGAGCAGAAGATCCTTTGCTGCACAGTGTGTTTTGAGTATTGAAAGTCTTCTTTGGGAGCAACTCTGTCTCGGTTATTTCAAAGAGAAGCCAAACCAATCTCCATGCCATCTCAAAACAGGGAAGGATGAGTGACAGAAGGAGAGTAAGATGGTTCATAGCATCATAGGCTTGTAGAGTTGGAAGAGACCCCAAGGGTCATCTAATCCAAACCCCTGCAATGCAGGAATCTCAACTAAAGCATCCATGACACATGGACATCCAACCTGTTCTTAAAAAGCTCCAAGGAACAGCTTTTGGGGGAGTCTGTTCCATTGTCAAATGGCTCTTAAAGTTCTTCCTGATTTTTAGTCACAATTTCCTTTCTTGTAACTTGAAGCCATTCAAGTCCTACCCTCCAGAGCTTGTTCCATCCTCCATGTGACAGCCCTTGAGATATTTGAAGATGGCTATCATGTCTCCTTCTCAGTCTCTTCTTTACTAGGCTAAACATACCCCATTCCATAATCCTGCAGAATAGAGCATGATTATTACATCCTTTGATTGAGACACTATAATTCTGGTGATGCAGTCTACAATAGTAATAAGCTCTCTCTTTTTGCTGCTGCATCACACTGTTGACACATGTTCAGCTTGTGGTCTACTAAGGCATTTCATATGTATTACTAACAAGTCCCCTCTCTTATATTTGCTCAACTGGTTCTTCCTGCCTACGTGTAGAACCTTACATTTGTCCCTATCGAAATTCATTTTGTTCATTTGGGCCCAGTTCTCCAAGCTGTTAAGGTCATATATTGAATCCTGATTCTCTCTTCTGTGGTATTAGTTATCCCTCCTAGTTTGGTGCCATCTGAAAATTTATTAGCACCCCCTCAATTTCTTCATCCAAGTCATGTTTGCCAACAACAGGCTCAGGACAGATCCACTTGGCACTTTCTTCCAGGAGGATGCTGAAACTTTAGTGAGCACTCTTATGGATTCAGTCAGTCAACCTGCTACAAACCTCATCCAGCCCACATTTTATGAGCTTCTCTGCAAGAAAATATTGGGGGACTTCGTCAAAAGTGTATATTAGATATTATGCATCCTAAACTTTACATTTATTTTAAAGTGCTCAAACACTATACTGTTGTGATTTATGTTGTGATTCTGTGTTGTGAACCATTCTGAGACCTGTAAGCATAGGGTGTTATACAAAGGCATATTATTATTATTATTATTATTATTATTATTATTATTATTATTATTATCTGGAGATTTGAATTCATTTAAAGTAGCTAGGTGTTCCCTTACAACCTCTTTTCCCATATTGTTAATTGTAAGTGTTTAGTCAAAACCTGCAAGTGAGTCCATTTCCTTACATTGTTTCTCTAGGTACAACATAAAAGGTTCCCAGTCTTTTTTTAAAGTCTCTATTGTCCTTGTCTTTAAGTCTTTCAGTTAACTTGGCCATTTCAGCGTATTCCATCAGTTTTCCTTGCCATTGTTCTTTTGTTGGTAAGATAGCAAGCAGGGGAAGTTAATGTGTTAGAAACCAGAAGGGAAAGTTGGTGGAAGTCGGGGGGGGGGGATTGATTCTGTGACTATATCATTAGATGTGATTCTGTTAAAAATGTAAAATCCAATAAAAATTATTTTTTAAAAAAGTAAAAAAAAAACCACCCTCTTTTCCTATGTTGGGCTGCAGCTCCCTCCTTGCACTGTTTACTCTTTTATCATCAGATTGGGCACTCCTTTCTTTTTGGGTGAAGTTAGAGGTGCCTCTTGTTCAGACGCTTACATCAGACAGCTTGCTAGGAAAGGCCCGACCCTTTAAAGATCCACACCTTTTTTCTCTCTGTGTGCGTGTGAAGGGCAATGACCCTTTGCACTTGCGTGCCCCTGTTATGCAGGGATGCAATGTTAAATTCCACGTGTAACTTGCAGACTGACCTGTCATTCAAATGTGTCCTCTCTCTCTCTATGTGATCTCTCTCACTTGCTCTTCACAGCATATTTGATTGACAGCTTGGGATATGGAATGTAAGCAGAAATGCTTTGCAGTGCAGTCAATCTAACTTTGGGCGGTGTGTGAAATGTAACTAATGTGCAGCGATGCGTCATGCAGCCAAAAGGAATATCTAGCCAAGCACATGAAAAAAGTTCATTCTACTTATGGGTAAAAAAAGGTATCACCTTTACACTCTAAGTGGGAAAAGCCCTGTATGCAGCTGGGAACAGAGGGAAAGATTTATTTTGTCTCTTGATTCCATGATGCACATTATCAAACAGAAAGTGTGTGGGAAGTATTTTCCTGAAGGTGAAACGTCTGCTGATGTGCTGTCAGTATATTATCCATGTATTCATGGCTGTGTAAGAGGCTGCCCCTCTCCCATGGGAAAGACCCACATCCTTTGTCAGAACCATTTTCATCCTAGTCTCCACCCCACAACTCCGGTCTGCTGGAATGGTGTTTAAAATTTGACCACTTTACCCCAAAGTCACAGGCATTCTGAAAAAGTCACATAGGCATTCTGAAAAGTTCCTTCGGGCATTCTTCCTCCATGCAATTAGAAAGGCTGTATATCAACAACCTCAGATATGCTGATGATACAACCTTGATGGCGGAAAGTGAGGAGGAATTAAAGAAGGAATTAAAGGGGAGAGCGCAAAATATGGTCTGAAGCTCAACATCAAAAAAACTAAGATCATGGCCACTGGTCCCATCACCTCCTGGCAAATAGAAGGGGAAGAAATGGAGGCAGTGAGAGATTTCACTTTCTTGGGTTCCATGATCACTGCATAACCTTGTTGACAAAGGTCCGTATAGTTAAAGCTATGGTTTTCCCAGTAGTAATGTACGGAAGTGAGAGCTGGACCATCAAGAAGGCTGATCGCCGAAGAATTGATGCATTTGAATTTTGGTGCTGGAGGAGACTCTTGAGAGTCCCATGGACTGCAAGAAGATCAAATCTATCCATTCTTAAAGAAATCAGCCCTGAGTGCTCACTAGAAGGACAGATCCTGAAGTTGAGGCTCCAGTACTTTGGCCACCTCATGAGAAGAGAAGACTCCCTAGAAAAGACCCTGATGTTGGGAAAGATGGAGGGCACAAGGAGAAGGGGACGACAGAGGATGAGATGGTTGGACAGTGTTCTCGAAGCTACTAACATGAGTTTGGCCAAACTGTGAGAGGCAGTGAAGGATAGGCATGCCTGGCGTGCTCTGGTCCATGGGGTCACGAAGAGTTGGACACGACTGAATGACTGAACAACAACAACAAATTTGCATGCCCTGCCCACTTGTCATCTGTGCATTGGAGGGAGAAAGTCTGAAGCAGAGCGTCTGCACTATTCCTATAGCCTACCTGCAGGTTTCAGAAAACCCAGAAAAAAATAGGTTCTGAAATGTGTGGGGTGCTACATGAGAACAAAAGAAGGCTTCCCACTTGAGAAGATCCTATGAGCTGGAGAATCATCAGGATGATGGGGGGAGGGATGGAACTAGCACACTAATCTCCGAGTCCCTGTTTCTTTCCTGAACTTTGCTAGGGAAGGTCTGAAGATGGCTTTAGTGCCCCATAAGAGTTTTAAATAACATGGCAAGCTTAGATGTGCGGAGCAGCTCTAACATCTTCAGATGTTTCCTGCCAGATGGGAGGCAACGATGCAATGGTTGGGGCAGAACTAGCAAGCATGTCCCCAGTCTCCTTTTCATAACTGTAAAGGGCTAAAGCACAGATGGGGAATGTAAGAAGAGTCTGCTGGATTAGGCCAGTGGCCCATCTAGTCTGTTCTCACAGGGGCCACCCAGATGCCCGTAGGAAACATGCACGCAGGATCTGAATACAACTCTCCCTTCCTGTGGTTTCCAGCAACTGGCATTCAGAAGCATCTAAATGTGAAGGAAGAACCCTACAGATGTTGTTGGAGTCCTGCTCCCACCAGCCCTACTAGCATGGTCCATGGTCAGGGGTGATGGGGAATCTGGTCCAGCAACAAGGGAAGGGACACAGGTTCCCCATCCCCGGGCTAAAGATTCGCTGCATTCCAAAGCATTCATTTTCTGGGCCAAGTATCACTTTCACTACTCTTCAGAATGTACATCTGTCCTCCCCCTCAGCCACACACTTGTTTTGATCTCAGTTCAAGCCCTGTTATACCCCTTGAGTGTGAAAATGGACCAGTGATCAAAGTGAGTTCAGGGGTTAGTGATCTTGGACAACTCACTTTGTAACCATTCCCTTAAATATGTCTACTTATGGTTTGGGGCCTGGAAGAGACCCATTTTATTTTTGTCTTTGCAGAGTGCAGGAGCAGAAAATTAGGTACCCAGCACTGTTAGCTCTAATCAGGTTAATGAATGGATGGGGTTAATGAATGGGTGAAGACAGAGTGCTTTGTGCCTGCAAGAACAGCATGCATTGAGAGACTGTCTCTCTTTCCAACAAAAGGGAGGGGGGCCTTTTCTGCAGTAATGGTCATTACTGTTCCAACCGGACCCACAGTTTTGCCAAGGCTCTTCTCGCTCTTTCTCCTACCATTTGATAAATTAATGCGCTGCGCCTGCCAAGCCTGCGTATATGATCAACAATTTAATTGCAAAACAGTAAATAATACTAAAACCCAGCCTCTTATTACTCATTATTTAAAAACCGAAAATACATTTTGAATGGCCTCAAAGACTCACTCATCTTTTTACAGTGCAAGTAACTTTATTACAGTTATTTATAGTTTTAAGCATCTTTATAACAGTTATTTACAGTATTGCCTTAGCCTCATTCCCTCTTTTATATTTCTGATCTCTATAGAGGGCACTGGGCATAAAAAAAGGTTATTATATTTGCTTCTGCTTATATCCCAATGGTAGCTATGGCTTAGAATTGTCAGAGGAACACCAGAGATGTTTAGTATCACATATACAATACAGTACCACATTTTATTTGAACTTTGCACTAAAGAGGCCAGGCTAACTACCATCCCTCGTACAGCCATGTTGATCTGCTGCTATACAAGCAGCGGAGTAGAATGGTAGAGTCCCGTAGTGTTAAAGACAGGGCTGCACTACCTTATGGAGAAATAAAAGACCGATGCCCTTTAATGAAGAGGAGGGACTTCTCTGAGTCCAGCCCATCTGGATTGGCCTGCTGGGTGGGGTGAAGCAGCTACACAAGCTTCTTGGCAGGCGGGTTGCTGTTGCTAACCAGGAGGGAGACAGGAAGGGTCAAGGCAGCAGGGCAACTGACACACTGCAAAGGCATAATAAATATTATCACTGCTTCAACTTGCACCAGTTTTCCACTTGCATGAATTGGGGGTGTTTTATAGGGGAATGTCGTGTTACCAAGGGAATACGATTTCCCCATGTGCACTTTGAAGTGGTAAAGAGTATTCTGCCACTTCAGAACTTAACGTCAGTCCTGCCGCCTCACTTCCCTTCACTGGGTGCAGGCTTATTAATAGAATAATGAATTTGGAAAACTGGAAATCAGGGATTGAATACTTGCAGGTGTGTGTGTGTGTGCGTGCGCGCGCGCGTGTGTGCGCGCTATTATGGCCTCCTAACCATGATGGCTTTATGCATCTTCCAGGATCAGGGGGAATGTGTGTCCCATGGATCATGGTATGCTAACACTTTGTATTTCGTGCCAAAATGTGGACAGGAAGGAAAACAGGAAGGAAAGATGGGTGGGTCATGTATGCCAATGACTTTCTGTCAGCATTGGGAGCTATGGGTTATGTATAGATGGCGAAAAGAGATGGAGATATAGATATGTAGATATGGATACATTTGCAGAGGTCAACTATTGGTTCAGAGTTGCTTTTATTTGTCAAAAGCATTAAACAAAATTGTATGGCCATTTGTATATTCTGTTGCCTCCCATTTAATAACTACTGGGTCAGACATTGTTTCACATCCCTGTAAATTAAAACCTCCCCGCAAATGGATGGCTAACATCCCTCAACAGCAGGAAATAGAATTTATTAGAGTCCTTTCTTAAATGGCATGCTGAGCCAGGTAATTGATGGAGCAATATAACAGATTATTAATGGGACTGCCTCCGCTAATTCTATTGTATGCACTTTTAAAGACGACAGAGGTAAATTCTATCTTTTTCTTTGGAGTTTTCCTTCTCTCTCTTTGGAGAACATATCAAGATTCTGCGAATGTAAGCTATCTAATGCATTTATATCCATTTATCCAAGAATAGATTCTGTGGGGTTTTCTCTCATTTTATCCTTACAATTATAGTTCACACCTTATTTCTCCCCAAAATAAATGTTTGTTATTTAATTCACTTTATGGGTCACTTCCTCTAAGATATCTCAGAAGTATTTCAAGGTTTGTGCAGAGCAAAGGTGGAGAACTTTGGCTCTCCAGATGTTCCTTAATTACAGCTCCCATACACCTTAGCAACCATGGCCAATAGCCAGGGATGGTGGAAGCTGCCACTGAGCAACATCTGGAGGGCCAAAGATTCCACACACATAGTGTAGAGTTTGCTGCCCAAGCAAAACATCCAAAGAATTTGAAAAGAAGCAAAAAAAAAATTAATCATGGGATCTCATGCAGTCCTTATCCCGTGTGAGATAATTCAGGTTAAGGGACCTTTAGGACAAGAGCTGTATGTAGCTCAGTGGTTGAGCCAAAAAGTCCCCAGGGTCAATCCCTGACATCTCTAGGTAGGCCTGGTTGAGATCCATGTCTGAAAGCCTGGCAAGCTGCTGTCAGTCAGATTTGATGCCCCTGAGATAGATAGACTAATGGTCCAACTTGGTATATGGTTCCTTCCTACTGCTCCAAGAGTCACGGCTTGCAAGGAATCTGGGCTCCCAAAACTGAACCCATCCTTTTGCTGCTGCAGTTGACTCTCTCACATTAGCTTCACACAAGGAACACTTTCTTACTGAAGGACACTTCCCAAAATTCTCGTCCAAATTTCTCTCTGGATTTTAAAAAGGTAAAGGTAAAGGACCCCTGACAATTAAGTCCAGTCATGAACGACTCTGGGGTTGCGGCGTTCATCTCGCTTTACTGGCTGAGGGAGCCGGCGTTTTGCTGCAGACAGTTTTTCCAGGCCATGTGGCCAGCATGACTAAGCCGCTTCTGGTGAAACCAGAGCAGTGCACAGAAATGCTGTTTACCTTCCCGCTGGAGCGGTACCTATTTATTTACTTGTACTTTGACATGCTTTTGAACTGCTAGGTTGGCAGGAGCTGGGAATGAACAAAAGGAGCTCACCCCGTCGTGTGGATTCAAACAGCCGACCTTTCAATCAGCAAGTCCAAGAGGCTCAGTGGTTTAGACCACAGCGCCACCCACGTCCCTCTGGATTTTAGGGTCCCAAATTATCTGTTCTTGTTTCCAAAGCAAAACTGATGCTGTTCCAATCCGTTGAGTACTTTCAGTTCCTTCACTTCACTTGTGTCTTGCCTCCCCTCTACATCACTGAAGCACAGATGTGCACTGACAAAACACAGCAAAAAGCAATGTCGATGCAGTTGCACAAATGTATGGTTAATGAGATCCTTCTGTGTACTTTCCCCCACTACACAACAGGAGGGGTGCATAACAGTAAAGAGTACACGAAAAAGGTGCTTTGATGCAACAAACCACACCAGTGAAGCCAAGGAACTGAAAACTGCAATTCCAGAATCAATTCTAGAAAATCACCTGCTTTGTTGGAATCTGGCAGGAGTCAAATGATAGAGTGGAGCAATGGGACAATAAAGGAACAGAATATATGCCATTTGCTCATGCCTATTCCAAAGTGGTCCATGTTGCTTGCTTCATAGTAAGCCAACCCAAAGACATGGCAGGGAAGGGAAGGGATTTTTCCATTCAAAACTAAGCCAACACAAAACGTTTAAAGGGCACATGGGCCATTATCATGTTTGTCGTTCTTTCACAAAAGTGCTAGATTTCCAGCAATGGGCCCAAGAACAGTCTCAGCAATGGACTTTTAAGGCACTGCCAACCCAAGACATTAAGAAGAAATGAATCAGCCTATCAGAAGAGTGATCTGTGCTAAGCAACCTCATCTGAACATTCGTAATCTCCTTATCATTTGAACGGAAGGACAGAAGGACAGAAGGGAGAGCTCTGTTGGATCAGACCTATGCCCTGTCAGTCTTACATTCTGTTCCTAGTACCTGGCCACATGCAAATGGGAAGCACAAAGCAGGATGGGAATGCAATAATATTTTCCCACTTGTGATCCTCCACAACTGGTACTTGGAAGCATATTGCATCAAATCATGCAGGGAGGGTGTGTGCATATCTGTATAGATAGACAGACAGACAGATAGCACTATCATGTCTAGCAGCCTTATCCTCCAGAATGGTGACCAATACCTACTGTGGTAGCAGATGCCATAGTTTAACTATGCACTGTGTGAACATGTACTTTCTTTTTCTCTGCCCTGATTTTCCCACCATCCAACTTCATTGGATGCAGTTGCATTCTAGCATTATGAGAGGGGACGGAAAAGTGTTCCCTATCTTCTTTCTCCAAAACATGCATAACTTTACATACCTCTATCGTTTCCCCAAGCTGTTGGGGAAATGACAGAAGTGTGCTCCAACCTCTTGCTTTGATTACTCCTTTCTGAACCTTTTCCACCTCTGCAATATCCCTTAAAAAAAAAAAGTTGCTATGGCCGGAACAGCTCACAGCATTTCACTTCTGGTTGCAACGTTGATTTGTATAAAGGAGTACTGTGTTAGCCATTTTATTTTCCACCCCTTTCTTAATGACCCCTAACATGGACTCCGGAGGCACTGCATACTGAGTCAACCTGTCATCACAACCCTAAGATCTCATTCCTGCTTAGCCATACAAAAGAGCACTGATGGAGCAGACCAAAAATCCATCTGGCCCAGAATCCTGTTTCAAACAAAGGCCAACTAGATCCTTCACGAACACATGAACCCTGTCAGTCTCAGAAGGAAGGAAAGTGAGCATGGAGATGCCATACAGCCATCTTGAGTAATAGCAGTAGTGCCCAGCAGTCAGGTGGGGTGGCATTGCCCAACTGGCTTCCCAATGAGAAGCTCACTGCCAGTAACCAAGAGTGAGATGGGTGAGCTGGAGGGTCAGTGTGGGAACAGGATCTGGAGGGTCAGATGGGATCTGCCACTGTGCCCACACTGTGCCAACCTCCTGCCGCCTCTTCCCTCTCCCTCTTGGTTACCGGCAGTGACCCCCCATGTTGGGAAGCCAGCTGAGCAATGCCTCTCCACCCTGTCGACAGCTACTGACTAATAGCTATTGATAGCCTTATGCTCCATTAATTTTCAATCATAGACTATTTTAATTGTCCTGCGCATTATGTGGGTGCCAGGCACATTTCAACCGATGTGTGTTTAATTCATTAGTCATGTCAGCAGATTCTATTTTGTCTCCATAAGCCAATTGTTATGTTCTTAACTCCAAGTTGGAGCAGGTTTCAGAGTTAGGGCACTGAGTGATTTTGACTGTCAATCAGCAGCCATTTAGAGATGTTTGATACTAATTAAGCATATCAGCCTGGATGCCAGTCTTCAGTAAGACAAAGGCTCCCTCAGCTTGATAAGGCGCTGTTAGGAGGGGGTTTAAAATTAATTCGTAATTTCCTTTTGTGTTTGTCATGTTTTGTGAAAATGGACTGCCATTCAATTTTTCATAAGCTGTGTGCATGCAGCAGAGGCTTAATTTCAGCCAGTGCTCTGACAGGCCTGGGTAGTTTGGTGAACAAATTATGATTACACACAGTGATCGAGCTTCGGATAATTGGAGCGACACACTGAACTATCCAGCGTGCAAATATTAACTGACATCCCCAAAGTCTCTCTGAATCTGCACCATCAGGGGGATTCTGGTTGTCTTATGCAGCTTAACATTTGGGAATGGGCCATTCCTTTAAATATGAACAACTCAGAAATTCTGTCCAAATACTTGGCCATTACAGACATCTCCATCTTCCCAAGAATAATTACAGCAGCTGAATGAATGAGATAATAAATGTAGGTTCTGATGTTTTGACAATTCGTCAAATCCATGAGGTTATGCCACTTAGTTTACTGAATAATGCAACTAGGAATCACACACAGAAGCAGTAATCATTGCATGGCTGTTTTCCAAAGATGGCAAATCCTTTCTAGAGAACCATGCAGCCTTTGGGTTGTGAATTTCCACGGGCAATTTATGAGTACCTGGGGAAAATGTAAACTCTAAAAGTGCTATTAGTCTGAGATTGATTAAGGCTGCAATCCTGATGCCACTTCACCTGGTAGTAAGCCCCACTGAATTCAGGACTTACTTCTGCATAGACATGGGTAGGATTTAAATACCTGTATATATATATCCTGTCAGGCTTTGCGAAAGGAAGAGATCAAAAAGTAAGTGTTCAACTTTATTTGTACCATGAAGAGAGATATGAGGGGAGGGGGGTAGATTGAGACTCCTGTAGTGTCTGGTGGACTGTGGAAGGCAGATAGAGGAACGCAGAAGTGAGAGATAACTTTCTTTGCAGTCAAAAGGAGTACTTGTTTTTATAACTGTTTTCTCCCCACTCCACAAAATCCTTCCAGTCTCTCCTTGGTAAGAACTTCATGAGGCCTTGTTATTGATTACCTCCCGTGGCACCTATGAGCCCTGGTGCGGTTTTGTGCTACACAGGGAAACTGTAGTGTGCAAACAACCACAGGTGATTAGTGATCAATGAATTATTTTAGCTGACAAGATGAACGCCAGCAAACATGAATGCTCATGCAGAGGGCTTCTCGGATTCTTTTTTTTGTTAAAGACGGGAAAATGAAAACCCCAGAATGAATCAATATAGCCCGTTGAGTTAGTTTCTGGTTATTAAAAAAAGATGGGGGAGAGCTTCATGTTTTTTTCTCTCCTCATAATTATAAATCTCCATGCAAGTCTCTTGACTTGTTTTGAACAAGGAAGGCAGAGAAAAGCTTTTGCTGTTCCCATTCATCCTAATGACCAATATGCAACCAGGCATTGGCAAGAAAAGGGAAACTGAAGTTGATGCTGTGTTCATATAAACAGAAACAGTGTGAAGCACTTCTTAGGGATGCTTGAAGAATTCAGTCTTCATGACTTCTGATACGAAATAACCAGATCTTGGATTAATGAGCAGGTCGGAGCTTGGAGTCCCGGTTTCCTTGGTCCTAGCCTAACACTCTGCCCACTATATCTTTATATAGTACCATGACTGTACAAAACTCTTCTAGTAGTGGATGGCATGGTAGCACTCACCTGACCTCCTAGCAGGTGAGTCTCTGCTGCTTCCCAGGCCAGCGAGGAATGAGGCAACAGGGAGGGTGGCAAGGTGAAAACACACCGGCAGAGTCAATCTGGCAACATTGTCAGTACATTTCTACCACACAGACCTCCCCACTGTCCTCCTCCAGGTAAACAGCAGTGACTCACCTACTAGGAGGTCAGTGAAGCCTCTCTGCATCCCCCCCCCAAAAAAAACACCACCAACTAGTGGATACTTCATCTAAGCAAAAATACAGAAAAACGTCCCTATTTTCAGATGTCACCACGACAAAAATGATGGTACCTTCCAAGATAAGGATGACAGTGGCCCCGTCACCTCTTTGGAAGGCAGTGTGATCATGGTGTCCCCTTGGTTTGTTACACCCTTGGATGCTCATGGCAGGTTATTAGCCTGAACAATTTGTGAGCTTAGCGGCCTGACTTTCCTCGCTCTCCCTTGGTGCCTTCGGCAAAAGCCACTTCGCTCTAACAGACCTCCTAGCTTTTGCTAACCAAACCCATTCTGACAGCTGCCACCAGAGCAAGTACTGCGTCTCATCTCCTTTGGGTACCTTAACAATTTTAACAGGGTGAACGCTCCAAGTCAGTAGGGCACCTTACACTTTACAAGCCTAAATGTAGCTCATTCTAATGACACCTGCAGTTTAATTACTATAATAAAATAAAATGTAATCAGATTTTGATCCATGTGGCACATGAAATAAACTCAGTTAAATATACTGCAGACATATATTTAACTGCATTGTTATTTGTTTTCCTGGGCGCACTTTTAAACTTGGGCAAATAAAATTCTTTTCTTGCATTAATGGCTGGTTGGTTAAGTAAATTCATTTTTATTAGCTCCTGCATTGAAGCTTTGGCAAGTGCATTAAGTGGCAAGAACGAGCAGTTCCCCAAGCCCAACACAATATATTTGCCTATTTAATAGTCAATCCGGCCCTAAAAATTGGGTTAATAAGCCAAGCTAACAAAATAACCCAGTGAATCCAGACATGCCTTCTCTGGACATGTTAATCATTATTGGAAAGTCCCAGGGTACCATCCACAGAGTGTCACTTCTGGTCCAGTGAAGCCGAAATGAATCAAAGGGGTGCATGAGAAGGGCTTTGTGGATGGCACCTTTGCAAGCAGCTTTACTCCTGGTTTTATTTTGAGCTGCAATTTTAAGCTACTGATTCACAGACTAGAATGTGGGGCCTCACTGAAAAAAAACACCTTCCTACATAGTGAGGAAAGACTACAAAAGCACACTTTATGGGCAACCCAGTCAGATGGGAGAGGGGGGCATATAAATAATAAAATTATTGAAATAATATTTTGTTGAGTTTTCAAAAGTTTAACATGCATACTTCAACAACACTCCGTTTCCCACGGTGTTTTACTTTCTCCCTCTCTGCTGCACAATGCCTCCTGCTTCTTATACCATCTGCCATGGATGCGTCAGCATCGCAGGAGGTTGAACTAGATGACCCTTGGGGGTACCTTCTGAATCTCTACAGTTTGGGGATTCTGTGATCACTTCAATACTATATTCCCCAATTCCTTCTTATTATGTGGTCTCAGGGGGCGCCGAATTGCCCTCCCCATAAAGGGGGCACATCACACGACTTACACGCCGGGTTACGTTTGTCCCACCCCTGCCGGCACTCGCACACTAGGTGGGGAATTGGGAGCGCGGAGCTGGACTCCACACTCGGCCTTCTCCTTTCCATGGCATGCACTGGGGGGGGGCAGGACATTTGGAAGGCGATCTTTGCCCTCACTCATCCTAGCCCCTTCCTGGAACTGAGGAGGGGGCACACAGACCCACTTGTGCCCCCTATAGCCGGCGCCACTGTGTGGTCTGGTACTGACTTAGTGCTTTTTCATTATCAGACTATGATCCCATCAGCAATGCACACTTAAAGCAATATCATGCCACTTCAAACAGCCATGGCTTCTCATAATAATAATAATAATAATAATAATAATAATAATAATCCTTTATTGTCACTACACCACCTGTGTGCAGTGAAATTAAACGAGCCCCCCTACCACCACCACCACCACATACACTCAGTCTTGTGTGCTTGTCGGAAGTCAATTGCACCACTATTTTTCTTTCCCATTCAGCAGCCCAACAGCCCAACTGTTATTTAACCTGTTTGTGCAGCGGACTTTACTTCTATATCTCCTGCCTGAAGGTAGGAGATTAAAGAGGTGCTGGCCGGGGTGTGAGTCGTCCCTGAGAATTTCCCCCGCTTCCCTGAGGCAGCGGTCTCCTGTGATGTCATCGAGTGAACTCAGGGGACAGCCCATGATATCATGTGCTGTATTCACCACCCTCTGTAGGGACTTCCTGTCTGTGGCTGTCAAACCAGCATACCACACTGTAATACAGTATGAAAGGACACTTTCTATTGTGGACCGGAAGAAAGAGATCATCAATTTTTGTTTGACATTGTTCTTACACAAGACCCTAAGGAAATGGAGTCTCTGTTGGGCCTTCCTATCATGTGGGTTGTATTGATTTTCAAAGTGAGGTCTTCACTAAGGTAAACTCCCAGGAATTTGAAGGAAGATACTCTCTCTACACAGCCCCCCCCCCCGATATACAACAGGGCTAATGCCCCCCTCTTCCTCTGAAAGTCCAACACCATCTCCTTTGTCTTACTGATATTTAGGTACAAGTTGTTACCAAGACACCCTGTTTGAACCTCCTCCCTATAGGCTGATTCATTTCCACCTGTAATCAAAAAGAGTTTGGATTTGATATCCCGCTTTATCACTACCCAAAGGAGTCTCAAAGTGACTAACATTCTCCTTTCCCTTCCTCCCCCACAACAAACACTCTGTGAGGTGAGTGGGGCTGAGAGACTTCAAAGAAGTGTGACTAGCCCAAGGTCACCCAGCAGCTGCATGTGGAGGAGCGGAGACGCGAACCCGGTTCACCAGATTACGAGTCTACTGCTCTTAACCATTACACCACACTGGCCCATTATGGTGGTATCATCTGCAAACTTAATAATTACAGTGGATGGATCGGATGAAATGCAGTCATATGTATACAACGAGTACAGATAGGGACTCAGCACACATCCCTGTCGGGTGTCAGTGCTGAGCTTCGGAGAAGTAGATGTAACAGGCCCAATCCTCACTATTTGTGTGCGATTGAAAGAATCCAGCTAAGTTGTTAGGAGACCCATATTCCCCTCAAAGAACTACAACCTCCAGAGTAGTTTAACAGTCATCTTCGCAGCCCCAGGGAATCATGGCACAAATTTCATGAATGCACACACACAAAAAGAGGATACATGGAAGGGACAATGGTGCTTAAGAACCTGTTCCTCTTCCACTAAGTGAGACGGCTTTTCCTTGTATGGTTCTGATAATGTTAAGTTCCATGGTCCTGTGTCTATGAGAAGCCACTTAACACGGCATGGGCAATTATCTTCCCACAAGGGCCAACATCGATGCTGAAATCCAGCATCGCCTGAGCTCTGTGAGTGCGGCTTTCTCCCAATTGAAGTGCAGAGTGTTTGTGGACTGGGACATTCACAGGGAAACCAATATGCTTGTTTACAAAGCTATTGTACTACCAACCTTACTATATGCTTGTGAAACATGGACCACTTATAAATGCCATCTCCAACTCCTTGAAGATTCCATCAACGGTGTCTCTGAAAATTTTTACACATCACTTGAGAAGACAGGCGAACTAATGCCAGCGTACTGGAAGAAGCAAAGATCACTAGTGTTGAAGCAATGATTCTTCAACATCAACTTTGTTGGACTGGTCATGTTGTGTGGATGTCTGATTATCATCTTCCAATGCAACTACTCTATTCCAAACTTAAAAACAGAAAGCATAATACTGGTGGTCAACAAAAGAGGTGTAAAGACTCTCTCAAGGCAAATCTTTAAAAATGCAGTATAAACACCAACAATTGGGAAACACTGGCCTGTGAGTGCTCCAATTGGAGAACAGCCTTTACCAAAGATGTCATGGGCTTTGAAGACACTTGAACTCAGGACGCAAGGGAGAAACATGCTAAGAGGAAGGCATGCTTGGCAAATCCACACCATGATCAACTCCCGCCCGGAAACCAATGTCCCCACTGTGGAAGGACATGTGGATCCAGAACTGGCCTCCACAGTCACTTACGGACTCATTGTTAAAACTGTGTTTATGGAAGACAATCTTACTCGGCTACGAGTGATCGCCAAAGAAAGAAAGAAAGAAGAACATAGCTTGGTTAACTTCTAAGGAAGTTGCCATGGACCTGAAAAGTATTCCAACCACCTTCCTGAAGTTTTGGAACATAGTGCACTAGAATCACCAATGAAATAGAATAAAATAATTGCACCCGTAAGATTGCAGAACACATTTTCTTAAGCAAAGAGAAAGTTCTATTTTGTGACACATCACATGGTGGTAATAACATAAAGCAGTAACAAGAGCACAAATTTTCTGGGCTATAGCTGCGCTGAGGAGAGCAAAGTCTCTCTCAAGGCTATAACATCATTACAGGAATGACATAACAGAACTGTGCACATACCTTAAAGGCTTGCAAGAATGATAGATGCAACGTGCTAATTCCTGACGGCTAAGGAATGTTATTGCACCGTAAAGGTCATTTCTTCAATCTTGTGGAACATCCTCAGCTGAGAATGGCAATTTGGAAACTTTAGTTACACACTACAAGGCGGCGGGGGGGGGGGATCTCAAGGACTTCCTATTCTCAAGGTTTCACATCTGCATAAAGGAAATATTAATTGGAAACCTATTTACAACACAAAAGCTAATAATGCAATTATTGTTTTCTTTTGAGAAAAGAAGTGTCCTCAGCTCATCTTACACTTGAAGATAAAAATGCACATTTTACTCACGTGGGTGCTAATTCATTATTTGGTATGGGGGGAGCTAGATTGATAAAGGATGATGTCTTTATTAATCATTTTATTAATCTGAGAGGGGTGTTATTGTTATTGTTTGTTATTATGATACACAATTTTGTGTTTTCACATTGCAAACTGCCCCGTGATCCTTGGATGAAGGGCAGTATAGAAATTTAACAAATAAATAAATGAAATGTGGGCTGTGTGCATTCTCCTCTATTAAAAAAAATGATGAAAAACCTACATCAGGGTAACTGAATTCAGTGACAGAAAACAAAGGATCCAAGACATCCAGCAGGCTGCTAGATTTGCACTGGTAGGGAAGAACGCAGGATGAAGTGATGTTTTGGGGGAGGGGGGCCCCATGTGGATTATTATTTTAAATTTATTTTTCTCCCACTAGTTCCATACATATGCTGTGGAGCTGGTGTGTTTCTGCCTCATTTTGGTGTGAATGTGTGCCGATTCTACTGCAAAGGCTATGGAAAGTGGACCCAGTTTGCAAACCCCACTCTTGCCTTTACCAAACTTTGGTGCTCTGATATTGGTAAGACAAGAACTGTAGAGATTTCCATGGTGGCAGCAAAGGTTCTCATAAAATATCTCTCTCTGTGTGAGGGTGGACATCCATCACTCTCACCCTGTCCTCATTGAGGATGCTCCAAAACATTTAATGACCTCTGTAACACCCTCTCAAGGACTATAGTCTTGCAACCTAAATTAGTTTACCTTAGGATCCATGCTAGTATGTTTTAGCCTCAGAAGTCCCTAAGAGCCCCTGAGTTGGGAGTTGGGGGAGGGCTGTACTTCAGTGGCAGAGCATCTGCTTTGCATGCAGAAGGTCCCACCTGGCATCTCCAGATAGGACGAAATGCCCCCTAACTCATAGGAAACTGCCCTATACCAGTTCGTACCATTGATCCCCTTGGCACAATATTGTCTTCAGCGATGGGGTTCAGATAGGAATCTTTCCTAGCTTTACTTGGAAATGCCTGGGATGGAAACTGGGACCTTCTGGAGGCAAAACATGCTCTACCTCTGAGCTATGGCTCTTCGCAAAGGTACATCCCTTTACTCTCCTCCTGTAGCATGGATAGAACCGGCCACGTCTTGGTTGAGAGGCAACAGCTCTTCACAGTCAGCTAGCTAGCCAGGTGGCTTCTGCAGCTACCTTTGCCATGCACATAGGGTGTACCACGTCATGAATGAACGTTCCCCACATCAAATGCGGTGCACATTTTGCGTGGTTGCGAGTAGCCCCTTTGAATCACAGTGCAGCTCCTGGCAGTTGGGTCTGGCACAGCCTTCCCAGGCTGGATATCTGTGGACTCCAGCTACTCCAGCAGCCGCCCAATCCCGGCTGGGGAGGTGTTGCCAGGGGGATTAGCCAGGTAGAAGGAGGGATTATTCAGTACACACAATAAAACCTGAGTCATACCTGGGAAGCGGCCGTTGGATTCAGAGCTTCCCCACCCTTGACTCCCTCAATTGATGCTTATGTTGCAGGTTAACCACCTTCTTTTTCCACAGCCACACAGGCACGCAGGCGCTACTATGTCAAGGTACGCCCATATGCCCAGGGGTCGTCACTGCCCTCCCCCTACAGCGGCGGCGAATAGGGGGGCAGGCTATCTGCTTGAACATATGTTCTCCAGAGCTAGCCCACTCCCCACACATGCTGGATAACCCTGAAATTACCCAGAACCCCGGCTGGGGGGCTGGGAAGGATAAACGCCCAATGCCTGAGCCAAGGTCTCCCTACATCTGAATATTAATAAAGTTGTGGCCAATTTAATCCCATACAGCGTTGTCACGTGTCGTTATTTCCCTCAGGGGCTGCCTAGGGTTCGGGGGACTCCGCCTGGCCAGGCAATGTAATTTGAATAGGGGCCTCCAATGTAAACTATGCTTTCTCCTGGCCCGGATATGGAAGGATATGAGGTGCTCTGAGTCCATCACACAGAACTGCTAACATCATTTGGCTGGAAGTAGGCCTTGAAAGAGTTCTCGGCAATTGGTTGGGGAGTTACGAGCCTTCAGGACTTCATTCTCTTCCAGTCTTCTGATGCGCATTGGCTTGGATCCAGTAAGCCCATTTCTTCCTCAAACGCCAAAGGCAAGCTAGTACCCACTGTGCAATTTCATAAAGATTTCTTCCCCTCTTTCAACAGCTGTGGCATCCACAGCAAAGAATTACAGGGTACACCTCAGGGGAAACCTATTGTGAGCCAAGCCATCTGAAAAATGAAAAATGCAGGTGGAGTGTGTGTTACTGAAAGACTAGTGATGCTTTCATTCCTGAAATGAAATGTGCACAGGTATTCCCCTTAACTTTGGGGCACAGGGACATAGGAAGCTGCATCATAGTAAATCAGATAATGGGTCCATCTAGCTCAGCATTGTCCACACTGACAGGAAGCAGTTCTCCAGGGGTTCAGGCAAGAAGTCTTTTCCAGTTGTACCTGGAGATGATGGGGACTATGATGATTTATTTTCATCCTCCTCCAGAAGGAGCTCGGGGCAGGAAACATAAAAAAGTATTCTAAAAACAGTTTAAAACCTTCTAAATGTTGTTAAAAAGATTCTCCAAACAACTGATATCTGGGTTGCCAGAAACACTAGCTTTCGGCCATCAAATGCCTGGATAAACAGGAAGGTTTTTTCTTAAAATTCCTCCTGAAAGTGGTAACTTGGAAGTAGAACAGAATCCATTCCGGAAGTCCTTTCGACTTCCAAATCATTTGGAAACCAAGACGTGGTTTCCGACTGGCTGCAGGAAGCTTCTGCTCCTGCAGCCAATCGGAAGCCACGAAAGTCATGTCAGATGTCCGGGTTCCAAAGAACGTTCGAACACCACTTCCGGTTTTCGATTGTTCAGGAGCCAAAACATTCAACTCCCAAGGCGTTTGAAAACCAAGGTACGAATGTATTGAGAGAGGAAGACCCACCTCGCCAGGGAAGGCATTCCACAAACAGGGAACTACAACTGGAAAGGCTCTGTCCTGGGTCAACATCAAGTAGGAAGCTCCCAGTGGTGGTACCATGAACAAAGCCTCATCTGATGATCGCAAGTCCACAGTGGTTGATGTTAGCAAATGTCCTCTTTTAGGTCTTTGGGTCCCAAGGCATTTAGGGCTGTCCATGCCAGTGGCTAACATTTTGAATTGGGATTCCTAGTTCATGGGCAGCCAGAGCAGCATGCTCTTCCCTCTACTATGAGGGGGTATTTTGGCTTAAGGTATGATGAATGTCTAAGTTCCTTTAAAAATCAGGATAGTGTTACATTCAGGTTTTCATCTGAAAACATATCCACCACACACCTCTTTTGCTTTGTCTCCTCCTGAGCCCTATTTTCTTAGCCTATGCGAAAGAGCCTTCCACCTACTTTTATTCCATTATCCTAAGTACTTAAATTTCATTTTCAGTGAAGCAGGACTTAATGAATATTTATGAATAGGCCCCGCCGTGTTCACTCAATGGGTAACTTCCCCCTCGCAGCAGGCCACAGCTTTACATTATGCCTCTTATTACTAAAATGTTAGCCACACAAATCGATGTCACGAAGAGGAAAATAAGAAAATAACAGCTTCTCTCCTGCAAATTTAACACTTTCATCTGAGGAGTTTCAGGCACTTGGAGCACCACCCAGATTACACTTCTGAAATGTGAGCTGTTTAGGTATAAAGATCTTTTGTAACATCCCAGTTACAAAGAGTTTTATGTCTGTAGCTTCTGAACTAGCTACCGTATTTTTTGCTCCATAAGACGCACTTTTTTCCTCCTAAAAAGTAAGGGGAAATACCTGTGCGTCTTATGGAGCGAATGGTGGTCCCTGGAGCTGAATTGCCCAGGGGCCAAAAGCAGATTGTGCCTTTTATTTTACAAAGAGAAAAGGGGGTGTTGAAAGGACCCCACTCAGCAGCTGATCAGCAGGAGATCGGGAGAGAGATAAGAGTCCCCGGCTCCCTTTCAGCCCCGCCCTCCTTTGTTGAATGTGCTGCAGAGGGAGGTTGTTTGTTTCCCCAGGACATGTGACTGGCTGATTAGATTATCTGTCTGAAAACAGTAGAAATGGCTCCCTTTCCTTAAGATTTTTCAGAAATGTGAGTTAAACCCCATAAAAATGGGGCTTTTCCTCTTTGCTTTTCCCCCTTTGCAAAAGGAGCTTTGCTTTTCCCCCTTTGCAAAAAAAGCTGCAAAACCTTTAGCTGATCCTCAAAACAAAAACAAAAACAAAAAAAAAACCCCTAGGGCTTTTCCCTTTGCAAAAAAAGCTGCAAAACTTTTAGCTGATTCTCAAAAAAGGCCTTTTGCCTTTGCAAAAACAGCAGCAAAACCTTTAGCTGATCCTCCAAAAAAAAACACCCCAAAACCCCAGGGCTTTTCCCTTTGCAAAAAAAGCTGCAAAACTTTTAGCTGATCCTCAAAAACAAAACAAAAAACAAAACAAAACAGGGCTTTTAGAGGAGGAAAACCAGAAAAAATATTTTTTTTCTTGTTTCCTCCTCTAAAAATGAGGTGCGCCCTATGGTCCGGAGCGTCCTATGGAGCGAAAAATACGGTATTTCAAGATGCCATGGAAAAAAGCGACCTTGGATAATTCCTTGGGATTAGAAGTTACGTGCTTGCACTCCTTGCTAAAAGTGAAACCTTGCACTCAGTGAAGGCTGGTTCATTATGAAAACAGGGTGTGGCCAACCTCAGTCTGCTCTCAGCCAGAGCCACACACACCCCTTTCTACTTACAAACAAAACAAAATAAAAAATTCCTTCCAGTAGCACCTTAGAGACCAACTAAGTTTGTTCTTGGTGTGAGCTTTCGTGTGCATGCACACTTCTTCAGATGCACACGAAAGCTCATACCAAGAACAGACTTAGTTGGTCTCTAAGGTGCTACTGGAAGGAATTTTTTATTTTATTTTGTTTTGACTATGGCGGACCAACACGGCTACCTACCTGTACTTACAAACAGTTCAGGGGGTGGCCCAGCCTATCTGCTTCCTCCCCCTTTGTTGCCCTTGCAGAAATCAGCAGGGAAGAGGGTGGGGACAAAACTAGAGTTGGTTGCCTGAGTCTGTCATTGGCTCTGGATCCAACCACTGTTGGTCTCCCTGGCTTTTGATCTACCAGACCCAATGAGCAACAGCCATCCATGCATGCAGTATAACTGATATCTGATGATAGAGTATCCCTGGGGACCATTTCTTGGGAAGACAGAATTCAGAAAGAAATAGTCCACATTCTTGAATTCCGGGGTGGGGTGGGGTGGGGTGGGGGAGATTTTGTCTTGGATTATTGGGGCTGGGAGAAGTGGGTCAGGGAGGAATAAATATTTATTGTATGAAAACCAGGTTTGATACCTGAATGGCCCACAAAAAATGTAAGACAATGACTATCTATTTAGAATCATAAGACTTGAAAGGGACCACAGGGGTAATTTTGTCCAGCCCCCTGCAATTGGGAATATGTAATATCAAACAGGAAGCTGTAAATATTTCACTATTCTTTATTTCCATGTTACCGCAAGGAATGTAAAACCAGAAACATTTGGGGCTTTGATCATATTTTAGGATCGAAACATCTCATGTGCAATTTCATAGTCTTCTTGGCACTAGATGTTAGGAAAACCGCCCTCTTTTGTGGCTCGCATTTTGAAGAGTTGCTGTATTATACAGATTAATGTTCTCAGGTTCCAAAAAAAGCTATTGGCAGTAGAAATCTAAATCACCCTCCCCTTTTCAAATTTGTTCATGCAATACATGGGTATTTGCATGGTATGTCCTAACCTACAAGTTACTTCTGGAGTCTACCACAGACTTCCTTTTCTATTACGTGAACCGAGCGCATCCATGTTTAAACACAGGGGGCCACTACATTTGGTTTAGCCCCAAGGCTGTCCAGGAAAGACCTAAATGAGCATCAATGAAAATATAAAATAAAATATTAATGTCAACAGAAATGTATGGGTATTTGTAAATTAGCCCATAAAATAATTTGCATAAGTGCATTTTAAAAAAGAAAGAAAGAACAAGCTCTATAAAACTTTTCAGCAATGCCTCATTTACCCGTAAGATATTGCAGCTTTTATGGCTGAATCCCGCTGTACTACCACAGACAACAGATGGCACTTGCAGAATCATAATCAGGTAGCAAACTAATTAGTTATTATTGGGTGGCATAATTTATTTATTTCAGATTCATAATCTGTCCTGTCCGCTAAAACCTGCTTGGCCTCATAGCAATCTGTGTAAGGTAGAAAAGCGTTTAACAGGGGAAAAGATAAGTTTTAAACAATAATGGATCTTCAGAATCCATATCCGAGCGCTAACAGGGATTTGCCCGAACTCCAGACGGACAGCTATGTTTAGATACACAAGAAGGGATTCCTAGCAGGCAGCGATAGAACTTAGTTTGGAATGATTCTAAGGGACCAAGGTTTAAGAAGCTGCAGATCTGAGAGGCATATGTCAGTTGTGTTAATATTTTTGCAACAAAGCCCCCTTTTCCATAGAAAAATCTTATAATAGCTTTGGTAGATCTTTGGGCATCTGCAATAGCATTTTTAACCTGGTAATGCCACGAGCCCTTTTCCTGGAAGGTTTTGTTGTTGTTGTTGTTCAGTCATTCAGTCATGTCCGACTCTTTGTGACCCCATGGACCAGAGCACGCCAGGCACTCCTATCCTCCACTGCCTCTCGCAGTTTGGCCAAACTCATGTTGGCCGCTTCGAGAACACTGTCCAACCATCTCAACCTCTGCTGTCCCCTTCTCCTTGTGCCCTCTATCTTTCCCAACATCAGGGTCTTTTCTAGGGAGTCTTCTCTTCTCATGAGGTGGCCAAAGTACTGGAGCCTCAACTTCACGATCTGTCCTTCTAGTGAGCACTCAGGGCTGCTTTCTTTAAGAACGGATAGGTTTGATCTTCTTGCAGTCCATGGGACTCTCCAGAGTCTCCTCCAGCACCATAATTCAAAAGCATCAATTCTTGGGCGATCAGCCTTCTTTATGGTCCAGCTCTCACTTCCATACATCACTACTGGGAAAACCATAGGTTTAACTATACAGACCTCTGTCAGCAAGGTGATGTCTTTGCTTTTTAAGATGCTGTCTAGGTTTGTCATTGCTTTTCTCCCAAGAAGCAGGCGTCTTCTAATTTCGTGACTGCTGTCCCCATCTGCAGTGATGGTTATACCCAGGTATTTAAAAGACGATACCTGTTGAATAGGTCGATTGTCAATTCTCCATTTGTGTCTCATCCTTTTTTTTTAGAGAACACCATAACTTTGGATTTGCTATAGTTAATTGTTTGGCATTACAATAGACTGTGAGAGATCTTAGAAGTTTTCTTATGCCTACACAGGAGAAGGAAATTAGAACTGTGCCATCCGCATATAAGACAACCGGGAGGGGTGTACCAGCCAATTTAGGGAGATGGGCATTTTCTTTATCCATGTTTCCTACTCAGGAGTTAATATAGAAGTTGAATAAAATAGGCGCAAGGACGCAGCCTTGTTTAACACCATGGTAGGTTTGGATTTCCTTGGATAAATGGGCCTGTCGGTCACACCTAATCCGGACGCGAGTGTTTTCGTATAAATTTCGGATGAGACGCAGTAGACGGGCCAGAGACTAATATTTCCTGGATTAACTAATCTGAAATAAAGACCAGCCTGCTGCAGACTTCACCATGGCTACTTCAGATTAGAATTCCCAATCCTATGTAAATCTACTCAGAAGTCAGAGCCAGTGGGTTTGATGGGCTATGCTGAAATGAGTAGTACAAATAACTCCACCCCCTTTTTTTTGTACAACACGCTAATATAGCTACAGTTCTGAAAAGCAAGTGAAAGCAATTCCTTTCAGACTTTAGTATAAGATACACTGGGGAGGTAAGAAGGCATCATTTTCCATTCTGCCCAGTAATCATCACACGCAGCATTTTACCCATTCTGCCACATTTCATCTTCTGCCCGAAACCTAAACTGTTCTTCTCACTTCCCACTGTGACAAAGTTATGCAATTTACATAATCTACAGAATTAATTCCATAAATCACTCTGCCATTATATTATTCTACCCCATTCAGTTCTGCACAAAGGAAATGCAATGCAATTGGGGGTGGGGTGGTCACAAAAATCATTTGTGAACTGAAAACAACCGCAAATATTGAGAAGCTGTCTCAGAGTTACGTCCATATGAGAGCATGTGGTTTGTTTTGCCCACCCCCACCCACCCACCCAAAAAAAACACTAGTTCAGGAAATTAAGAAAAAACCTTGCCTTCATATTATGGTTTGTCAGCAGCAAAACAAACCATAATAATTAGCTTGGATGTAATGCCAGGGCCATCTTTTCCATATGCGCTGCTGGGGTGCAAAGATCCACCCAACGCCCCCCCCCCAAAAAAAAAATTAGTTTAGCCCCCAAATTAACTTTTATTATGCTTGTGTCAGACACCACGCTTACACCTTATCTCTTGTTTACGAAAGAAGGGAGGGAAAAGAAACAAACTTTTTTATTTGCTCCTTTATATGCTTAGCATTCGTCGTAAAATGAAGAAAAAAATGCAGCTCACGGAATTCATAGTGTCTGTCTGCTCTAGGCACATTTTTGTGGAAATGGAAAACTAAAACCACGTGCTGAAACACATGTGTAGTAGAGCCCTAAGTACTAAGTAGTTAGTCGAAGAAAATGCCGACAATTAGTGAAAATAAACATTTTTTTAATGATTTCTCTAAACGAATTTGAACCATGAGTGATGAAATTAAAACACAATTTGCAATGTTTCCCTCACGGCACCTTTGACACGACTGATCTCGCGCCGCCTGCCTGCCTGCCGCCCGCGCGAGATCAGTGGTGTCAAAGGTGCCACTGACCCCGCTGCCGCATAGCAGCTCAGTACAATACGTAACATAATCTGAGGCGGCTTCAGCGGCAGGCGCCTGGCGCCCCCCAGAATTCAGTACCCGGGTGCCCCACACCCCTTGCACCCCCGGGTAAAGACGGCCCTGTGTAATGCTAAGCCAAGCACTTTATGGTTTGCTCCCATGCATGCACAGACTAATTTGCTTAACCATGTATATGGCTTTGCGTGGCATCCGAATGAGGCCACTGGACCTCTCAAGGTCTCCTCGTTGTGTTATTGCTATTGCTGTTTTAAGCAGGTCTCTGTGTGTAGCTGTCTCCCTGAGTTAATGCCCTCCCCAACTGTTATTTGTCCTACTGGGAAAATTCCTAAGCAGGGCTAATAACAGTCTTACGGGATGGATTTAGATCAGGAAAAGGGGTGCAGATAGAAGATCTGACACACACACCCCTTCTGTGAGTGCAGTCCTGACCCATTTCAGTCTACCCCCCACCACACCCCCAGCCACAGTCCCTGTGGTTGATTTTTCTATAGGAAATAGACAGTGAAATCTGATTACATATCTCCTATATCTGTTCTAGCTTGGCCCTGAAATTAAGCAACAGATAACACAAATCGCTCTGGTGGCAAACAGAATATAATCACGCAACTAACATACTGAATTACATCACTTTGCCACACCGATCGTCCACATTCAACAAGAATGAAAGTCACATTGTTGGAGTGGTATCTCAGATTTAAAATCTGCAGGCTGTGTGCGGGGGAAAGAGAGAGAGATTGTTGGAGAACGCTGTGTAAAAAAGACATCCTTAATTCAAGGGACAGAAGCTTAAAGAGGAAATGAGTACTGAACGCAATGCCAATCCCCCTTTTTTTGTTTCTGAAATCTAAGGAGAGGAATAACCTACTTGGAAGAAAACAACTTCTTGGAATAAAAGTACCATGGCTGCAGGTACATTTCAGCAGCCTGCTAATGCGACCTGTATGAAACACTCTGCTCAAAATTACAATCAATAGTTCACGTTGTCCTTTTCTACCACAATGTCCCTCAGTACCGAACTGTTTTCATTGCTTCATGAACCTTCAAGCAAACATCTTCAACCATCAATTGCTCAATTTATAGAATTTGCTTGGATGCTTTCACCTTTTATCACACTACCTCAGGCCACCGAAACTAAAACCCTATACCTGCTTACCTGGGAGCAAGCCACACTGAAATCCTTGGGGGAATACTTCTGAATTGGACTGCACTGTATCAGGAAATGTTTTTTTTAAAGGAACCACGATCCGGGGTCCCTTCACATGACCAAGTCAAAATGCCAGAAGACAACTTACAATTCAACCCACTTTGGCCATTCTATAATTTCATCTGCTTTGGGGAGTTTAGCAACAGCACAATACACAACTCCAGATTCCATTCAGGAGCAGGAGTACAGCTGCCTGAGCCCGCCTGAGCCTTGCAGAGGGAAAACAAGCCTTCAAATATAGAGTATAAGTTACATCATCATTTTTGCCAGGTTAATGTACAGAGAGTTTCCAAGTCATGTGATCACATTGAACAGGATTAGCATCCAGACTTAGTCCCTGCTCCTATCCCCTCCTGTGCTCCCACCACAACCCCAGAACGTCCCTTTTACAGAGTTTATACCAGTTTAAGATCCTGGCACTGCAAAGATCTGCTGATCCTGGAAGATCTAGCCTTAGGATTGCTCCCTTAGAATCCAAAGTGGGAGCAATAGGCCAATGGTCTGACTCAGTAATATTTAATTGTTGTATTAATCATGTTTTTATTGTTGCGAACTGCTTTGATGTTCACTGAAAGGTGGCATAAAACGATTCTAACATAAAATGCTGCTGCTGTGGAAACTATAATTTGATGTTAATTATGGTTATTTTTTAAAAAGGTTTTTGCACGGACATAACACTATCTTTTGAATTATGGTGCTGGAGAAGACTCTTGTGAGTCCCATGCACTGCAAAAAGATCAAACTTATCCATCCTTAAAGAAATCAGCCCTGAGTGCTCACTGGAAGGACAGGTCCTGAAGTTGAGGCTCCAGTACTTTGGCCACCTCATGAGAAGAGAAGACTCCCTGGAAAAGACCCTGATGTTGGGAAAGATGGAAGGCACAAGGAGAAGGGGACGACAGAGGATGAGATGGTTGGACAGTGTTCTCAAAGCGACCAACATGAGTTTGGCCAAACTGCGGGATGCAGTGGAGGATAAGGGTGCCTGGCGTGCTCTGGTCCATGGGGTCATGAAGAGTCGGACACGACTAAACAACAACAACACCATCTACAATGAAGGGGGGTGCGTGTGTGAGACAAGAAGACTGAGTGTAAGAACCTGTGGGCTCCTTCTGATAGCCTAACCATAATTGTGGGATTCGGTAGTGTTATATATGCACATACATAAAATTCTGACAGAATGAATGCAGCACAAATTCATGTAGACTGACCCTGTTTTGGCCAGGAAGCAACACCCTTATGCAGTGTCAGAATCCAAGCCCTGAAGATTCCATCAGATATCAAGGAGATACCGGTAAGTAACTATATAACCTTTAGAAGGCAGCCCTGTATAAGGAAGCTTTTTAATGTTTAATGTTGTTGTTGTTGTTGTTGTATTATTATTATTATTATTATTATTATTATTATTATTATTATTATGTGTCTCCCTTAGAGATGGGTGGATCTGTCAATTTTGGTTCTCTCTATTTCTCATTTTTCCAGTATTAAATCGAGATTTCTGCATTTCTGCAGCAATTTACAATTAAAAAAGAAAACCTCATGGAAATATGTGATCATTTAAGTGGGACGTTGTCTAATATAAAAAAATTGGGAAAGCTATTTCCACTAATGTAATACATTTTTATGTGTTACTTTCACCAGCGGATACACTGTATGTATAAACTTTAGTCCAATAAATTCATTTTTGTACACATTGCTTGCCTGCACAGCTGCATTGTAAAATTAGGAAAGTGTGAATTCTGAAGGATGGCTGTGCCTTGGTTCACACATTGTTTTGGGAAGTGTGGATTTGGTAGGCTTTCCCTTAAAAGTGAACTCAATCGAAAATATCCCCCAAACCCTCATCTCCACTGCTCTAGCTAAGTGCTTTCCTTTGACCCAACAGACTGAATGGTGGCCTCAGTGGTTTCAGGATTACCAAATTTGCATCCAAGTTATTTTGAAATAGGAAGTATAAGGGGGGGGGAATTCTGCCATGAGCAATGATATCATCTTCATTGCTTAATCAGGATCGTTTTAACATGTTAAATATTCTGGGGGGGGGGGAGAGATGGAACAGTTAATTTTAAGCACTTACTGTCAGCATGGCTGCATAAAGCATCTTGTTGAGATAAGGGAAAGATTCCTTTTCAGAACACTGCCCTCGAGACATTTGATTTAATGGATTACTCTATTAAGCCGAGTTTCTAAACATCTATCTTCCGAGCCCGCGATTTCTCCTGCGCATAATATGCAGACATCATTTGTGTTGCAGAGTCGTATTTCCTACCTGACAACTCCCCTGGAATACCTTCGACTCCTCCGCTTGCACAACTCTCGGCACCTTTCAAACTTAAAACCATCCGAGGAGTGGCAAGTACAGTGCCAGCAGCTCTGTTGGGGGTTCCCGCCATCCTTGTTAAAGACAGGAACCGAACAGTATTTCCACCCCCAACAGCCCCAGGCGATGCCTGAAAAAACTTCAGGCCATACGTTGCTGAATTATTTATCAGAAGTTACTATGCAAACATGGACTAAATAATTCTCTTTGAGCTTCTTGCGGTAAACATGGAAACTAAAGGCAAAACTGCCTATATGCTGTCTGCATTCTTTACCACCCTTCCTGGCAAATGAATCCTATTCCCCCGTCCCCCATTGGAAATGCATACCTCGACTTGAGGTAAGAAACGGGCAACAGGTGTGTGGCCTGGCTAGCTTCTCTGCTGCTCTGTGTGTACGACAGGTCTTGAACTGATTATGTGAAAGATACTAGGCAGTGTTGTTGCTTTATTCAGGAACTGGCATTATTATATGTGCTACATAATACTTGTTCCACACTAAACAGCTTCAGCCATGTACACTTGAAGGAGCGTCTCCAGCCCACATCTTTCAGCCCAGACACTGATATTTGATATTGGAAGCAATGACAAACCTAGACAACATCTTAAAAAGCAGAGACATCACCTTGCCGACAAAGGTCCGTACAGTTATGCTATGGTTTTCCCAGTAGTAATGTATGGAAGTGAGAGCTGGACCATAAAGAAGACTGATCGCCGAAGAATTGATGCTTTTGAATTATGGTGCTGGAGGAGACTCTTGAGAGTCCCATGGACTGCAAGAAGATCAAACCTATCCATTCTTAAGGAAAGCAGCTCTGAGCGCTCACTGGAAGGACAGATCCTGAAGTACTTTGGCCACCTCATGAGAAGAGAGGACTCCCTAGAGAAGACCCTGATGTTGGGAAAGATGGAGGGCACAAGGAGAAGGGGACGACAGAGGATGAGATGGTTGGACAGTGTTCTCGAAGTGACTAGCATGAGTTTGGCCAAACTGTGGGAGGCAGTGAAGGATAGGCGTGCCTGGCGTGCTCTGGTCCATGGGGTCACAAATGACTGAACAACAACAACAACAACAACAACAACAACAACAACAACAACAACATCCTATCTCCTCTCAGTCTGTGATGGGTTCTAAAATAGGAAAAATTGATATAAGTTCAGCATATCCTCAATTAAGCAGCAAGGATTACCTTATCCCTGTTCTATGACACTCATTTAATTCTGATGTGGAGGCTGGATCTAGACACATCAAAAAAGCATTTCAGGAAAAGCATGTTGTAAACATAGTGGGAAATCATGTTGGCAAAAGATGGAACTCCACAGCGCCTTCTGGTGTCACAGTGTTATAACATATATGAAGCACTTTTTCTTTACTAATGTAGCAGAGTTCACAGTAATTTATTCCTAAGTGTGTATGTATATGGTGTTTTGTTTGAGGAAGAAAGCAGGGGAGGGGAATCAGAAAAAAAGGTTTTTAAAACTTGGGTTTGTTATACTCAAACCAAAGCATCTGATGTGCCATAGATACGGGGGAATTTGTGATAAATTGCTGGGAGCAGAACAATTCCTGGACACAGGGCAGATAAAACAATCATTTGTAGCTGTCTAAACTAAACACGATTCTACCTTTATCACTTCACATTACTTGTAAAGCGGAATGTAAAATTGGAGTTACAGTGGACTGAAGTGAGCTCCCCGTGAGGGATGGAGATTGCTTTTCGGTTTCTTCAAACTTAAACCTATTTGGGAACTTATGCATGTGTTGCTTTTAAACATGCCGAGGCAAAATTGCCCGCTGGTGTACTTGGTGGGAAATGGAAACTTTACCATGAGAGAGAGGTGGAGAGAATGGTGTTGCTTTGTTCTTCAGCTCAGTGTTTGAGTTGGCAGGTCCAAGCATTGGGGGGCATAGTATGTGTATGCAAAACTTCCCAGGTTTGATCCACAGCATCTCCAGGGATGGCACACATGGAGAAAACTGTCCTTGTTGGTTTCTTGGCTTCTCATTCTTCCAGTTAAATTCACTTATCCACAATTTCCACATCAGTTTGTCATCCTTTATAAGAAATCCTCATGAAAAGTCATCAGCATTTGAGTGTGAATGTCTACCAATACTTTTGTATATGCAATTTCTCCTAATATAGTTTTGCAAAGCATTTCCCATCAATATATTGTATGAATAGTCCACAGTGTAAATATGTAACTTACTGCTGTGGGAAGGGGCTCAAGGGCAGACCACATGGCATACTTTTCCAGCCACTCTCCATCCCTCAGAATTTGCCCCCTGAGGCAACTGCCCTCATGCTAAGATGAAGATATATAGATAATATAACAAGTAAAATATATACAGCAGACTGAGCCTCTTGGGCTTGCCGATCGGAAGGTCAGCAGTTCGAATCCCCGTGAGCTCCCGTTGCTCTGTCCCAGCTCCTGCCAACCTAGCAGTTTGAAAGCACACCAGTGCAAGTAGATAAATAGGTACCACTGTAGTGGGAAGGTAAACGACATTCCCGTGCGCTCTGGTTTCCGTCATGGTGTTCCGTTGCACCAGAAGTGGTTTAGTCTTGCTGGCCACATGACTTGGAAAGATGTCTGTGGACAAATGCTGGCTCCCTCGGTGTGAAAGCAAGATGAACACTGCAGACCCCATAATCGCCTTTGACTGGACTTAACCATCTAGGAGTCATTTAGGTACCTTACCGTACCTATGCAATAACAGGGGGGAAATCCTTTTTTTAATAATGGAAAAAGTTAAACTCCCATCCATTTCAAATGTCAGTAACATTTTTTCTTTACATTTTGCCTTCATAGCTATCCTTTTATTGAACTGTTTTTTTATTAAAAAAAATAACCTGAAGTAGTACATACCAGCACCTGCAATTCTCTTTTTTACATAAGCTGTTAACCGACTTCATTTATTTAATTCTTCCTGTTAATTAACTCCATTCTTCAACAGTGCTGACAATTTAATCAAGCTCAGTTGTTCACAATTTTTTTCCTGATGACACCCTGCTTTGCTGGCTTATGTGTACTTTTCCATGCTTTGGCATGTGACCACATTGCAAAGGTCAAAACATGCAGAATCTGTATGGATATAGAAGCTGAGTTTTTGCAAAATTTAATAAGCAAACTAGGGGGTTCAAAGGTAGCTCCACTTGAAAGCTTTCTCTTATGATTTCAACCATCCAGTTCCAAAACTGCTCTTCTTTAATGCACCTACGTCACAATTAGAAGAAATTCCTCCTTTGTGGCTTCACAAAATTTCCCATCTCCAAAGGCTTATCTGCACTTACCTTTCCTCTGCACTTTCTAGGCACGGCCCACACTTTAAAGTCCCCCTTTTATGCTCCAGAGCTTTCCCCATCCACTTTTTAAAAGCTGAATCTGAGCTGTTTGCTCCAATTGAGCACCAAAGAGCAGGTTTTGGCGAGGAAAGCTCAGGGGCCAAAAAAAGGAGGACATGGAGCTTTCAAGTGTGGACCCATGCCTGGAAAGAGTAGGGCAAAAGATAAATGTGGATAAGCCCAAATTTCCTTTATGATTTTTGTATGCCAGGGCAACCCCCATGCCTAACCCATAGAGAGGATCTTGCTGTATATTTTTTTTTAAACTCTCTGTGGGGTCATGGCTATGGGAATTGCCACGATGAGATCCTTCACTATAACACACACACACACCAATTCACTAGAGGCAATTGATGGCCCTACTGAGTTAGCACAGGTTAGCATAGCAGTTAGCCTGCTGGAATTCGGCTGGGATGTCCTGTGTTTGCATCCGTGGGCCAGTCTCTGCTGAAGCCTAGCCTCTGTAGGGCATTAGGAAGATGAAATGGCACAGCCCACACCCATTTATGTCATCCCGAGCTCAATGGAGGAACGGTAAGATACAAATGTGAGCTATATTGAAGCATCATGCAGCGCGCAGGAAAGGCTCTTGCCAGGTAAATGAATAGGATACAGTATGTCCTATATTCCACCACCCCCTGGCAAATACTGCACCTGCAGGTGGCATCATTGCTCCTGCTGTGAAAGAAGTTCCAGAGCTATGCTCCCCTGCAGATGCAAGAATGAGGAGAGAGGTGTAGCAAAGTCTATAATTCATGACAACTATAAGAAATCTTGTGTGTTCAGAAGCAGAATAGCTCTGTTTACTCAATGGCGTGGGCAGAATTCAATATCCTACCTTGTTTTGTTTTGTTTTGTTTTTAATTAGACTGTACTCTGTACACTGGTTTTCCACATGTGAAACTGTGTTCAAAGTGGCTCACAATATGCAATTTCAATTTACTAAAATTCTTGAAGAGATATGGCCACTCACTATTGAAGGCAGAATGCCGGGCTGAATAGAACACAAAAACACAAATCTTGTGTTGTTTTATTCTCAGGACTGTTTGCTTGTTTTTGTTGCTTTTAAGAAATGCAGCATGACCAACCACTTATAAAACTTGATTTTGTCCTAGACGAAACTCCCCGCTCTTTCTTCCTCCTTGACTTCCTTTTCTGATGCACAGCATAGAATTTTTCAGTTAACAAAGTGAAAATTACGTTTTTATTAATGGAAAGTCCAACTGTTTCAAATGGTTATGGAAAAGCATCTTTTTCAAAAGCCACTATAAAGTACTGGAAAGAACCACAGATGAACAGCAGAACAGAATTACAACAAAAGTAGTTAAAGCCAGGCTTCCATGCCGGAGCAAGCCCCCTCGCCTACATTTTGTAGAAAGACCGTCACAGCCCAAAACATACATTGTTTTAATAGAGACATGAGGACACTCACCTACATATTGGGGGCCTTGTTAGTCTCTCTGTGTGTGTGACAGGTTGAGTTGACCTCTGTGGCTTATTTGTTGTAATTTTCAAAGAAACCTTAATGGAAACTGTTGCTTTTCTCTCTCTGACAGTGAGGGCTTCAGAAGGAATTTGGCTCGGACCCACAAATCTCTCTGCCAGCAAGTGTCTCATTCATTTCAGTTGGGTTTATGCTGGTTAAGTTCACAATTCCCAGTGCACAGGCTACAGAACACCCTGGTGAGGAGCCTGCAATTCAGAAAGCCCTGGGTGTACCTCTCCAAAGCCCCTCTTTCTTATTCTGGTCTTTTGCAACACTCTAGCATGAAAGTGAAGACAGGAGTGCCTGGCGTGCTCTGGTCCATGCGGTCACGAAGAGTTGGACACGACTAAACAACTAAACAACAACAACAGCATGAAAGCATACCAGGCAAGGTGGGCACCGCAAACAGAATTATTTCCTGCTTGGCAGGGGGTTGGACTGGATGGCCCTTGTGGTCTCTTCCAACTCTATGATTCTATGATTCTATCTTATTCTTGTTGGACATTCTTTAGTGTTCAATCCAAAGTGAGGATGGCAGTACTGTAACAGTGCTAGACCCTCTCTTGATCTTAGCTCAAATTCACCATCCTCTGCAACCATCATTGTGTATTACCTATTGCTTCCTGGTGAAAGGCTCTTTGACTACTTGATTACACGTGCCACCAAGGGATTACGGAAAAGTCCATGACACATTGACGAAGGTGGAATCTACACACGTATAAAAAAAACTTCTGAAAATGCTTTCTTTTTAAGCGTTGTTTTTTCCATAGGGCTCATCATCACCATCTAGAGGAACTGTGACAAACACACCTGGTCCCAACACAGACCCTCTCCCCTATCGCAACATGTTTCACTCTTTACTAAGAGCATTTCCTGACTGCCTTCATTTGATACCAGGGTGGTATAAAACAGCCTTTGCCTGATTCACAAGGTTGGGCTATATTATTTCTAATTTCCCATTTTTATAATAGTTTTTCACTGGTTCTTGTGTTGTAACTCAGTTTTTACTATGGTGTTTTATTGTTTTTATGTTGCATCATAGCCATTTTAAAATAAATATTCTGTGTTTTAGAAATGCTTTTAAATAAATACATGAGTAAAACTAAGCATGACTCAACAGTATGACAGAAAAAATACATAAAAACAAAACAAAAATCACCATAAAAATGAGAGGTAACTAAAAATGATCATAGCACTGTAAAAATGCTACTTCTAAATAAACAGAGCAAACAGAGACATCAAACAGAGGAGGAGGAAGTGAAGAGATATCCATGTAAAGATTGCAAGACTAAGGAAGTGAGAAGATTAGGAGGGCTTTCTGGAGGAAATGTTGGGAATACACATGACCTCTTAAACTGATGGGTCCCTTGCGCTGGTATGATAATATAAATGGCAGAGACAGTAATGAAAAAGTGTATTTAAGTATAATTTCTAATCTAATTGCATACATTTTTCACCAATGGAAAAATGCAGATAATGAAGCAGTGGGTTATATTCAACAAAGTATGGACCTAACTTAGCCATGTTAATTAATTTCAATGGGTCTGCTCTGAATCAAACTTAGTTGAATACCAGCCTTTGTTTCCACATTTACCTGATTTGATATGATTGCTACCTCTTCCGTGACTGCCCCAGCCAAGCTCCAATTGTCGCCAGCATCTTCCACCTATGTGGCTCAGTTGTATTACAGTCAGTTGTGGTTACATGCTTATAGGGTGGGCAGCAACTACACCACACATAAGCTGGGTATATTTGGCCAAAGACATGTCCTCAGTCTGCATTTTTCAACATGTCTATCCTTGATCAACAATCTAGAGCTCATAACTGGAAGCATATATTCTTCAGACAACTCCCCCAGTGTTTCAACTCTCCTTTTCCAAATTCCTTTCACATTTTTATTTAAACAAGGTATATGCCACTTAACTGCAATAGACTCAGAGCAGTTTACAAAGATACAGTAGAGAGAGAGAAAATAAAAACCAGCTAACCCTATAAAATCAAACATCCATGAAAATGCTTGCTGAAATTAAAAGTCTGCATTGTGTTCTGGAAGTTCGGTAGGGAGGGGGCCTGTTTGACCTCAACATAAGATTGGGGCTACAATACTGAACACATGGCTCCTGGTGGATATGAACTGTTCATCCGAGCCATGGGGGACCACTAACAGTCCCAAGACCTCAGGGATAGGGCTGGGATATGAGGGACCAGGCAGTCCTTGAGATATCCTGGACTCAGATTGTTAGGGTCTTGTAAATCAATAGAAGGACCTTCAACCTAGCCCAATCACATATGGGCAGTTGGTGCTGGCATTTGCCTAAATAACCAACTTCCTTTTGTGTTTTTTAGTTCAAACCAAACAAACAAACAAACAAACAAAACAGAGGGGGGCTGGAGAAATCAAAAGACAAGAACGGTAGATATATTCAAGCCAAACCTAGTGTTCTAGGTGTTCCAGCACTGAAGGCCCATCTCCATTATTTGACATAACAGGTAACTAACTACCAGCAACAAGTTCACATTGACAGGCATGTGTGTCTATGTGGAGGGAAATTATTGCTGCTGTGTCCAAGTTACAAAAGGGTTTTCAACAGCGGGGCCAAGCAATTTTGCATCAACATAACTTGCCGTCGTTGACATTCCTTCTGAGTAAGCAGAGGGGGGTAGGAAATATATTGGCGGGGGGGGGGGCGGGAAAGATCCAAACAAGAGCAAACGCAGGCCAAGACAAAGAGATGCTTTCATATGCTACAATTCCGTGCCTTTTCAACAAGTATCAATGCGAGAGCCTTCCCTTTCACTCGGTAAACAGAGGGACCTTTGCTGAACCGATAGTGAGTCAGAACCAGTCAACAGAAACTGCCTTGGGTCACGTGACCGCCGAGAACTGTTGTTGCCGTGGCAACCGCACTATGACAAATTAGCCCTGTCTCTGCTAAGCATTCTGTTTGCCTAGATGGCTTAGGAGGTGTTGCCCTTATATATTTATTTCTTTATCCATTCGTTTATTTATTCCAACCACCACAACCACATTCCCTTCCAGCTCTTTCTTTTCTTTTCACACCCCACCCTTCTTCACAACCACAACTCCCCCCCCCCCCCGTTCCCAAAGCTTGCAGCAACCTGACTGAACTCATTTAGAAGGTCTGCTGACATTTCGCGCCTTTTGGTGAAATAAGTCCTGCACAAACGTGTTATCTCTGGTTGGCTGGCCTGGATGGGCTCTGTTCCTCCCTGCCATTTTAATTAAGAATTGCCAAAGTGTAGGAAAGCAGGAGGGTATTCTGCATATTCAAAACGCATCTCCCCACAACCCATCACATTCTGATGAGGTTTTGGCTCCTTGTTTTAAAAGCTATTCCAATGGAGGTTAATATTGATTTATTTCAGGTCTAGCTATTTTCATATTGGTTAATAATTGAGATGAACTGCTAAACTTTGCTGAGCTGGGAGAGAGAGAGAGAGAGAGAGAGAGAGAGAGAGAGAGAGAGAGAGAGAGAATGGTGATAGAAGCAGCAGAGCTGACAATGACCAAACAGTTTCTTATAAATTAATATATCTACAAGTTACCCTGCTCGCCTTTCTTCCTGGAATATAACAATAAATGAAATACATTGCCTTTTAAAATATATTACTATGAATGATACCTTTAACGTATGAAAAGTTATGACCGCTTCAAGAGAATTTTCAGAGAAACTAAATTACCGACAAATTTAGAGAATCTAACCTCTGGAATTTCTTCTGTGCAGAATATGCTCCACTTATGTAATACAAAGGGTTGTATCCAACATAGCGCTAAGTGAATGTTCCAGCAGCAGCGCAGCAGGATTTCCTATTGTGCAACGGAATGGTTTCCCCCTTTTCTCCTCCCCACATGCCCTGCAAATCTGTTCCAGCGTTTCTCCCAACCCTTTGGAGCAGATTTGTGTGGGGCACACAGCACATGTGGGGTCAAGAGACTTCCATTGAACAATTCGAAATCCTTTCAGTGATGGGACACAACAGTTGAATACCACCCAAAATTACTAGGTGGGATCGAAGAAGTGTGCATGCAAATGAAAGCTCATACCAATAACAAACTTACCGTAGTTGGTCTCTAAGGTGCTACTGGAAGGATTTTTTTATTTTGTTCCGATTAGTGCAAGAAGTTTGAGAATTGGCATTGTGTGAAGAAGTCTGAGAATTGGCATTGTTTGAAGAAGTTTGAGAATTGGCATTGTTGCACGAGCAAGAGCACAAAAGGTTTAGTTGTCATTGGGCAGAACAGCAGCTGTGCTAAGGGTTGAAAACATAATTTGCAGGCACAAGACTGCCGGCGGATTCAGCTGTTGCAGCTCTCTAAAAACGGGGCTCCTGCTAATGGAATGGCTGTTGTGCGAGGGGAGAGATACAACTGAGTGTCTATCATAGAAAATTAATATTTCTAAAGACCATTTGATGTATAAGGGCCTAGCAAATGTTAATATATTTCGTTCGACAATTTACTGAACAACTGCGCTGAGAAATGGCCATTCACAGACTCAAAGACTAAGACTAATCCTATGCGTATTTATAAGTTTCTCTGTAAGACCTGCTGAATGCAGCAATACTTAAGGCCAAAAGTACACATTACCTTATAAAAGCATTTCTTCTTAACATGTGCAGTACACAGGATGTTCTTTCTTAATCGAAAACAACCATGGGGGTTGGGGAACACCTATATTGGAAGCATGTTGCCGGGGCGTGAGGCTAACCTCTTTCATCAAACGCCTCCGCTCCAAGTTGTATTTCTTCCCAAACATGCAGTTTGCTCCATACTGGAAGAAGGTGAATTCCAGAGGGGGTCCTCTGGGAATTCTTAGAAGCCACGTGAAAGAAGATACCCCATTTGAAAAGACCATCATTTCAGGGGAACCCTCAGTTCCGAAACCTCCAATATCCCGCCCCTGCCAGTTCCTCAAGAACAAAAGTCTAAGTAGAAAGGGTAGAACCAAAGGCATAGGTCTCATCTGGCAGCAGAAAATGGTCACCAATCATTATAAATTGGTGTGCGTGCGCACGCCACATGTGTTGAGAAAACCATGTGTTGAGAAAACCATGTTTCGCCCTCCCAATCTCAACCCCCAAAATTTGTTGTTTATGTGGGTTTTTTGTCGAGAAACCCTAACATGCTTTCAGCTCAGGCTTTCTTGTTTGGTGAAGGAGAGATGAGCAGAGTAAGAATCGAGATTATGCTGTTGATGAAAGGTAAGGCAAGAAGCTGACCTTAATTACCTACTAAAGTTTCAAAGGAGAAGCTGTACAGAATAGTACTTCAAACGACTTAAGAGAAAATATTAGCCTTTATTACATTATCTTGCTTGAAAAAGTACTCGAATGGCATTCCAAGGCATGGATCGCTCAGGCTGAATCTCTAATAAATGTACTGTGCCTTGCTTTTCTATATGGGCATGATGGATTATATTTCCTGAATTTCATGGGGTGGGGGTGGGGGAATCTGTTAATAGGTACTCAAGCCTCCCATCAGCATTAAAAAAACAACAACAACCCCAAGACATGCATGTCAAGGGGCAAAGTGAAGCTAAATGTGGAGAGCCTCTCTTAATTAGAATATTTTAATAAAAAATTACATTGACATTTATGCAGTGGTAGCTAAAAATAGAATTTTATTGCTTTAGACAGATCTAGGACTTCATCCTAAAACGGATACTTACTTACTTGAGCAATTATTTCTTATGTAAATAGATCATTTCACATGGAGGCAACTTTCAAGAGAAGCTCTTCAATGTTCACCCATTGCTTTTCTTTTCTTTTTTTAAGCGTCATGTGATATTCCAGGTCCACTTCCAAAAGTTAACACCTGTATGGTTGTTTGTTTCAATGTTTCTGTTTTAATTATTTGCACTTTTATTCGTTGCTCCAACATCTTTGCTGCCTTTCTACATCAAGGTGCTCTAGATTGTATATAGCAACAAAATAAACAATTTGTAGAGTTCTTTAAAAAAAACCATTATACCAAGTAAAAACTAATTGAAATAATAAAAAACATGACGAAAACATCCAGCAGACACAAAAAAAGCATGCAGAACCCTTAAGATACCCAAAAGAACAATATAGGATTTCCCTGAGTGCCTGGAATATTTATACCTGTCCTTGATGATTTTCTAAATTGTCATAAGGACACTGTTTGGGAGGGCTTCATGGGGAGAACATTACATGATAGCAATGCCACCGCAGAGAAGATCCTGCTCTGAGCAATGCTGACTTAGGGGAGAATCCGGTGGCAAGATCCACCAGGCTGAACAGCTTAGAATGCAGTGGATCTCCACTTGAGATGGGAGATTCCTGGCTCAGCCTCCATTTAATGGCCAACCACAGCTCAGCCAAAGATACGCTGGCATAACTTGCTCATTCTGGCTCAGCCAGTGCTCAGAGGATTGCTCCCTAACCTCCTTAGGGTGCTGCTTCTGAACAAATTGCCCCTGGCTGGCGCAGCCCATTAGATGCTGGGCTAAGTTCAAGGTGCTGGTATTGGTTCCTACCTTTTGGGAGCCCCTCTTGTTACAAATCAGACAGGCTCCATCTCTATTATGTTTTCGGCACCTGTTGAAGACCTCCTCCTTCCAACAAGTGGGGATTTTTACGCTAGCTTTCATCTGCATTGGACATTGCAGTTCTATATATTTTTATTTCTATATTTTTATTGTTAATTATACTGGGGTGTTTCATGGGTAGTGAAGAAAGAAAGAAAGGAAGAAAGAAAGAAAGAAAGAAAGAAAGAAAGAAAGAAAGAAAGAAAGACAATCCAAAGTAGAGCCTCCAGAGATTCTCTTAAGAGACATGTGACCGTCACTCAGAGCTAGCTTGCATTTTTGTATTATTTACTTAACAAAATTTGTATAACGCTTGGCTCTAAATGAAACCTCTGAGTGGCGTAAAAGGAAGATGCAAGCTGTTCACTCATAAGGATGTAAAAACAGCATTCCACCCAACTAGACACCTCCATGAAGCATAGAAGAAGAGTTTGAAGGTGATTAAACACTTTCCTGCTGTTTCCCACCAGCAATTTTAAGAAGGGCTCAAAGAAGGCCTTAAATAGATAACAATAAGACTGTGCAGACATGACACTAAGTAGTGCATTGGAGCTTCTCATGTGCTCTCTTCCTGAATGCTGTGCTTGTAGGACAAAACGGGGGGAGAACAATCAAAGTAAATTTACATTACTAACCGCCTTGCACCTCATGTATGAAAATGCCCATAGAGACATAAGCTTGCAAACGGAAATACTATCTCAAATTAGAAGCAGAAAACCACCCTCAATGCATGTGATTCTCCAGTCCCCCTGAACTTAACTCGGATTTGACAAGCTTTGCCCCTCCTAGCCCTAAGAAAGGAACAGTTTGGTTTCGACACAGGTCAAGGCTGCAACTTTGACATTGAGAACATGGGATTCCCGGCTCTACAACCCCAGTAGTGGATGGGGCGATGGGCTGCGTTGCTTACCTGAGCTCCCTCCAGCTCAGTTTCTGCTGCACACTGGGATGGAGAAGGGAACAAGGAAGGCAGTGGCAAGATCAGTACAGTGTGAATGCACCTGCAGAGCCAATCTGGTGCCCCTGCCAGTGCATTTACACCATGCAGAACTCGCCTTCACGTCTCCACCCTAGTATGCATCAGCAACTCAATTGGTGGGAGCTCAGGCAAACAATGAAACCCAACCACATTGCTGGCTACTGGTTAAACCTTCCTTTGACTATCCCTCCTAATTCCCAATCATATTTCCACTCTTGATTAGGAATCCCACCTCAGAGCCTTTGTTTGTTTGTTTGTTGTTATGTTATGTTGTGCTGTTATTTTTTGTGTTTTTCTACTGTAAACTGCCCTGTGATATTCAGATGAAGGGTGGCATGTAACAACAACAACAACAACAACAACAACAACAGAGGGGAAAGTAGCAAGATGACATCTAGAACTGCACTTAATGTTGTGGTCCTAGCGCCCAACTTTAAATCTCGATTCTTTCAGCCTCAAGGACAAATTCAAAATATGTGCTGGTTTACAGTCTGGTACCTGTTCATGTTTTCGAGATGCTTCCTGTGAAAGCAGAGCTGGATTTTGCTTGCCTGTGAAGTCTTCACTTTCTGCAACCCACACAATCATTAAAATTGGATAAACACGAATGCAGCATTCAGCTTGCAGACTGAAGCTCTGCAGTCACCTCACAGAATAATGATTTGAGACAAATGGCACAATTTACAACAGAAGCCATTGTGTATGTGCACTTTGAGCAAATTGACGCAAAGCCTATGAAGAGCCGTGCGGTAGCTTTTGGGACTTTCAAAGTAATTGAGTAAGACTCTGAAAGAGTTGGGGACTGCACACACAGTCTTTTAAATCATTAGTTTGTCTTATCGGAGCTGAAGTTACTGCCAAGTTTGATTCCCAGAATCAATTAATCAAACCTACTCGGTTTCAAAATTCTTCAAATCTTCCTGCTCGCCACTGAAGTAAGTTTGTTTATTATTATTTTTAAAGTAAGACCCAACTGTAGAGGACCTTGAACAGGAAAATCATCTGGGGTTCATCATCTTACATACTAAGTATGCATTCAGTACATTGGGTTTGGAAAGAGATGTAAGGATACTGCCCAGAAGGAAATTTCAACAATCAGCTTTAACAAACTAATTGGCTGTATAACTAATTATGCCGTTAGTAAGCACTATCATGGTTGCGTTTACTCTGAAGCAATACTAAGTTCAAAAAGGGGTTACTTACATATGTGAAGAAGAAGAAGAGTTTGGATTTGATATCCCACTTTATCACTACCCGAAGGAGTCTCAAAGCGGCTAACACTCTCCTTTCCCTTCCTCCCCCACAACAAACACTCTGTGAGGTGAGTGGGGCTGAGAGACTTCAGAGAAGTGTGACTAGCCCAAGGTCACCCAGCAGCTGCATGTGGAGGAGTGGGGACGCGAACCCAGTTCACCAGATTACGAGTCTACCACTCTTAACCACTATACCACACTGTGCAAAGAACTGCAGCCATATACTGAATACAAGGGTAATGTACTAAAGAATGTATGCAGGGTATGTAAGAACACGCTTTCTCAACCAGATATACCTACCAGGCTTGCATTCCTTACAAGAGACTTGAGCAAAGCAATAGCCACAGTTAAGCAGAATGAAAGATAATCCCACAACACATGGCAAGATGCTTTAATGATCTTAGATCCTTTGCAAACCACTTTGAGGTTTTTTTTAATACAATCAAGCAGTGTATAAATTTTATTTAAAAATAATATTACCCCTAAAGCACTTTGAACAAAGCAATAAACTATGGACTGGATTTGCTTCAAAGCACTTCTTGTGCTGTGGGTTAAACCACAGAGTCTAGGGCTTGCTGATCAGAAGGTCGACGATTCGAATCCCTGCCACGGGCTGAGCTCCCGTTGCTCGGTCCCAGCTCCTGCCCACCTAGCAGTTCGAAAGCACGTCAAAGTGCAAGTAGATAAATAGGGACCGCTCCAGCAGGAAGGTAAACGGCATTTCCGTGCGCTGCTCTGGGTTGCCAAAAGTGGCTTAGTCATGCTGGCCACATGACCCGGAAGCTGTCTGTGGACAAACGCTGGCTCCCTCAGCCTATAGAGTGAGATGAGTGCCCCAACCCCAGAGTCGGACATGACTGGACCTGATGGTCAGGAGTCCCTTTACCTTTACTTCTTGTGTTGCAGTTTTAACTCATAGACATCTTGCTTCATGTGAGTAACTCTCATGTCTAAAACCACAGGTTGAATTTCAAAGAATCGTAGAGTTGGAAGGGACCTGAAGGATCATCTAGTTCAACCCTCTGCAATGTAGGAATATGCAGCTGTCCCATCCTGGAATCGAACCTGCAGCCTTGGCATTATCAGCACCATACTCTAACCGACTGAACTATCCAGGCATTCATACATTCATTTATATATACCAGTATCCAGGAAGGAAACGTGAATATGCTGCAGTATTCCCACATTCCTGGAATATCTGCCGCCATCTTTAGGCATTCCAAAGGAACATGCAAGGCTCCAACTAACTTAAATAGAAATGCAATGTATTTCACTCTGGTGGATCAGAAACTTATCAGACGAGCTGTTTGCTGCCCAAGTGATAACTGTTCACGGGGAACATCAAGCAGCCTGCTCCCATTGTTACGGTTCTTCATTTTTAAACTGGGCTTTGACTAGACAGCTCTCCAAACAGAGGACTCTTCCAAACTGAGGACTGCCCTCTGTAAAGTAGGATACATGACCCCCATATACTTCAAGCCAGCCAACTATATTCCACCCCCAGACCAACAGGAATAACTTGTACCACACCATAACTTTGATTTGCAAAAGCAGGTAACCAACATGCCAGGAAGACACCAGTCACTTTGCTTTGTAGAAGCACTCTGCATGCACGGTCCATCTCAGCCTCAGATAAGATGCTCCTTTTCTTCAGAAGTCACAGGGCCATCTTCTGTTACCCGGTGCAGAGCGTGCAGCTGAATTCACTATATGCTACTGGCAATGTACTTTTACGTGACCCTTGCTCAGTAAGTTTTGAAGTCGTATTTTTTTAGTGCTGCTACGTTGAAGGAAAAGTCATAGCACCACTGCTCTGTTTGTATACTGATTTTTTTACTACATGCCTCGTCAGTGCTGGGCTAGACACTATGCAGGACACAGGAGATAGAGAGTCCCTGCCCAGGGGGGATGACGACAATACAGCAGACAAATTAGAAGTGGAGAAGGAGGTTAAAAATTGGCAGGATCTAATGGAGGAGATATGTTGGGAGCAATCCAACAGCAGGTAAGGCGAAAGACAAGAGTATTCCAGAAACTGCTTTGTTAAACAAGGGAGTTTTGAGGAGCGATCTAAAAGAACAGTTACAGGTAGGTAGCCGTGTTGGTCTGCCATAGTCAAAACAATTTTTTAAAAAACATTCCTTCCAGTAGCACCTTAGAGACCAACTAAGTTTGTTCTTGGTATGAGCTTTCGTGTGCATGCACACTTCTTCAGATACACTGAAACGGAAGTCACCAGACCCTTAAATATAGTGAAGGAGTGGGGAGGGGTATCACTCAGGAGGGTGGTGGGAATGGGTGATCAGCTGATAGGTGTGGAAAACCTGTTGACGACTGTTAACGACTGCAATTGGTCTAGCAGGGAATTATTATACATGACAAAGCTATCTTTAGCCATCTCACCCCTTGCCTTTCCCTGCTAGACCAATTGCAGTCGTTAACAGTCGTCAACAGGTTTTCCACACCTATCAGCCAATCCCCCATTCCCACCACCCTTCTGAGTAATAACCCCTCCCCACTCTCTCACTATATATAAGGGTCTGGTGACTTCTGAAGAAGTGTGCATGCACACGAAAGCTCATACCAAGAACAAACTTAGTTGGTCTCTAAGGTGCTACTGGAAGGAATTTTATTTTGTTTTGTTTTGACTAAAAGAACAGGCCACCGAAGAGATGATGGCGAGTCTCTACCACCGCCGGCAAGGCCGAAGGAAGGAGTCATGGAAGATGTCAGACTTGCGCCTTCATTTGCCTCTTTGTAACTGAGGTGGGAATTCCCCACATAGAATCACATGGGAATTAGAGGGGAGGCAAAGCACGTCATTCCAGTAGAATAATGACTATAATATTAGATAACAGAAGTGACTCACGGTGTGAGGTGGATCTGCTATGCTAGCTTCCCAGCAGGTGTGTCGCAGTTGCCTACTGGGAGGGGGAGAAGGTTGGCATGAGGGGAAACACAAGAGAATTCATTTAACCCCTGTTTTAAGGTAGCTGCACTGGTTGCCAATCCACTTCTGGGCCCAATTCAATGTGCTCACGTTAGTGTCTGAAGCCCTAAACGATTTATGCTCCAAATATCCTGGTTTGCATATTGTTTCAGGAGTTAGGCAGGTTTGCATTAATATGCGAAGCAAATCAATTTTCTCTCCCCCCCCCCATCCCTAGTAGATACCTTTTATTTTTAAAAAGGAAGGAAGGAAGGAGAAGAGACAAAGTGGTTTAGTGGAGGTTAAACAGATGAAACATTCATATCCAACCCGGTGCTGAAGGTTCAGGACAACTAATATGTTTAAATCATATACTGGGTTAACACAACTGCCAGAAGCCTGATTAAAAACAAAAATAAAAATCAACATTCAGGGTCACTGTGGCAGGCATGGTGTTATTTCAGCTGAAAAAGCTGAAATCCTGGCAGACCCCTGGTTGACAAAGGATGGCTGAGGTTGATAATTTCCGAAGGGAACAGATAGCGTCCTGGCCTCCCTGACCACAAAGGCCAGCATAGCAGGTGGCTTCTCTGCAAGCCAGCAGCTGTGAATTGTGTTTTGGCCTGGAAAGACTCTCTTGAGAGGAGAACACAGGAAAGAGTATTTCACACTTTCTGGTACCCCTCAAAGAGGTTGTGTGGTATAGATAGATAGATAGATAGATAGATAGATAGATAGATAGATAGATAGATAGATAGATAGATGTTAGATAGATCAGCAAATATTCAAGCATCTTCTATATCCTGCTCCACAGCCAGTACAGGGATCACCAGGGTCACAATGGCTTTGTAGAGGACTTAAATGAAATGCCACACTCAGAAACCACATGTCTAACCTTACCCCTACAATTCAAAAAGGTAATAATAATAATAATAATAATAATAATAATAATAAGGGTCAAATCAATGGTGGTCTTCTCACACAACTCTGGTTGAAATGATCATGGGCAGATTGTGCTTTCAGCATGTAGAATCTCTTCAGTTGTTCAGCTCCTTGCCCCTAGCCACCCACAATCATTACGAACAGTCTCAGGGCCAGGGTGAAAGTTGTTGGAATATATACAATTTACTGAAATTCACAGACAGATCTTTGTAATGATCAGTGGTGGACTCTCTTGTTCATTCTACTGAGAGGGGCCCATGACTTCTACCTCAAAGTCCTGCCCTTACCAAGAGATGATACGACATCACATGCGTTGCCTAAGAAGGAATAGCGCTGCTGCTTTCAGCACCGGCCGCAGGTCAGCTCTAACATCTAGTTCCAGCTTTAGAGGACCCCGTTCTTCAACAGTGAAGTTTACTGCAGCCTTCTCCAAGCCTGAGATTGGCTGCCAGTTCATTGCCAGGCCCAATTCATGGTGCTCATGCTAGTGTTTAAAGCACTAAATGACTTCGGCCATCTTCACCTACAGACAGACCTGGGTATAACAATCAGCAGAGGGGTCTCTCTTAGTAGGTCCACCTCCCTCGGAAGTTTGGGTGGTGGTGGTCCAGGAGAGGGCATTCTCCGTGACAGCTCCTAAGTTGTGGGATTCCTCTCCCACAGATGTGAATGTGGATTCTTTGCTTTACACTACAGCTTTTGACAAATGCTAAAGATGGACCTCCTTACTTTTGACACCTGAGATGTGTGTTTTCAGAGCCCACCGTTTTCCTGTGATTGCAATCTGAAAGAACTGCTTTTAATTTTTATTTTTAAATGGTTGTAACATGTCCTGGGACCTGCTGGTGAAGGGTGGGTAATAAATAAAACAGCAAACAAACAAACAAACAAACACCACACACTTCCAAGCATATTAGGCAATGCTCAGGAATGATGGGAGTTGAATAACACCAAACATCTGCAGAAAGGATGGGGAATGATAGGTTGGAAGTTGCTTCTCACAAGCAGCACTCAAATATTTTGAATAAAGCCCAGCGTAAGACATATTCTTGTCAAACACTCTCGTTAAGCTCTCGAAGCAGTAATGCAGATAGACCTCTGCTCCTTTCAGCCTTGCCCCCTTCACCACCCCAGAATCTCAGGATAATGAAGTCGACCTACTTCACATGGGTGACGATGGAGATTAATTAAATGTTTATGGAACTCTTTGGAGATTTCCACATGAAAGGTAGTTTGGAAGCCCACACATTTACAATTAATTTTATATCCCCAGCCACGGCTAGAAAACCTACATGAAAGTCTGCTGTGGGTCAATCCTAAAACTTGTTGTGCAAGCGAATGGAAACTTTAAATGAAGACATTTCCATGGTACAAATCAGAGCATTATGCCTGTACAGAAGAGGATTTTATATTATTATTATTATTATTATTATTATTATTATTATTATTATTATTATTATTATGCACCAAGACATTACTAAGGGGGCAATCCTATAGCAAGACCTGCCAGAACGAGCAGCTTCAGATGCAGAGGGTCTCCGACCCAGCATTCAGTCCTCATCTCCAGCTCAGCCAAATATATGCCAGCATAATCTGCTCATCCTGGCTCAGCAGGGGCTGAACCAGCTCAAGTTAAGATAGCTGGGCTGAGAATTATGTAAGTGTGTGTGGATGAGGCAGGACCAAATGCGGGGATGACTTAGGCTGGATCCTAAGCTGGGTCACATGACCTGGCTACATGGCATAGAACACTATTTAAAACCTTGTTTCCCCTCTGTCAGGCTTAGGCAGAGCAACAACCATGGAACTGGGTCTTGATCTGGTGTTACTTTACGTGGACTTAATTTACCATGGCTTGCTTTACCCCCAGCTTCTTGTGCCAGTGTGGTGTAGTGGTTAAGAGCAGTAGACTCGTAATCTGTTGAACTGGGTTCACGTCTCCACTCCTCCACATGCACCTGCTGGGTGACCTTGGGCTAGTCATACTTCTTTGAAGTCTCTCAGCCTCACTCACCTCACAGAGTGTTTGTTGTGGGGGAGGAAGGGAAAGGAGAATGTTAGCCGCTTTGAGACTCCTTCGGGTAGTGATAAAGCGGGATATCAAATCTAAACTCTTCTTCTTCTCCTCCTCCTCCTCCTCCTCCTCCTCCTCCTCCTCCTCCTCCTCCTCCTCCTCCTTTTTGCAAGGCAGTGCAAAATCCAAACAATATAGGGTGGGGAAATCAACCTCACATCTCATCATGGCAATGGGAGGTGCAATGTAGGACATTCAAGGATGACCTCAAAATGTCATTTGGAAAGGTTTCCAGTTTGACAGCATTTTCCCAAGCCCACACTTCTGCGATAATCACCACTTGTAAGATTACCCCTTCCCAAAAAAGGGAAGAAATCAAACGCAGGAGTATTAAGTTGCCACCTGAGAAATAAGTAAAAGTTAATATGGCCTTGGATGGCCATCTGTAATGGATGCATTAGTCGAGGGTCCCTTCCAACTCTAGAGTTTGATGAATCTATGAATACATGCAGAGGTTGAGAGCCTTGTGGGTTCCAAATGTCCTGCCCAGGGATAGTTCTGAGAAGCCCATGCAAAAAAAAAAACAAAAAAAACTGAATGGGAGCATAGCTAAATGCTAACAAATACAGTAAGCTGAAGCTGCTGGTGGAAGGCTCCTGGTTTGATGGTGTCCTTCACACCGTGCCATAGTTCATACACAGAAGCCTTCTTTATTGCCGCTTCACGGTTACCGTATTGGCCCCAATATAAGCCGCACATTTCCCCCCAAATTCCGATCGTGAAAAACTTAAGTGCAGCTTAAATTCGCGACCTTACGAAAACAGGCTTTTGTGCACCAACCATTTTAAAGAATTGCGATTTCCCCACTTATTTGTCACGAAGATAATTACTCCAGCATTTTTATTTTCGGTAACGCCCACTTTACAGGATAATGTTCTCCATAGGGCCGTGGACCTAGATCGCATGGAGCAAAGATGCATGGGCCATTAGCGTGCAGAGATGCCCTGTGGCATGACCCCTCCAATCAATCCCCATGGAACAGGGAGCCACACAAAGGGTTCTGTTTATTCTGTTTCCTGCCCAGCTTCCTCTCTTGGCTTTATTCAGACAAAGAAAAATAAATAAAACCCAACCAACTTAAGCCCCTCTTTCCTACTTCCAGCACAATTCATGGAAATGGATTCTGCAACTCTCTCTTCTTCTTCTTTGGTTTTGTTTTAAATGCGACTTAACCTGACACTGTGGCAGGTTCTCCAAGAGGGGTTTCTGCCCTTGGATACAATGCATAATGTAATCCAATGCGTGACACACTTTAAAAATAAAATGGGGAAAATTGGAAGGTCCCTTTTGTGATTTCATAGACAGAAACGGCAGTCGCTTTAAAAATAACACACTTCTGCTTCACTACTGGGCTTTACAGAATACAAAGCAAGTACCTCCTGGGATGAAATTGACCTCCAGCACCTTCCTTCCTGCTCCAATTGTCAAGATCTTCTAAAAGAGGATGGATACATCTGAATAAAAACTGGAGATATGCAACACGGAAGGTCAAAGTAGCAAGATGGCTGCCCAGATAGGGTGATGCACCTGCCCGTGCTCTCCATTTATCTCCCCTGCTAAGCATCTTGTCACACAGCCCTGCATGCAAAGCATAACTCTGTGGGCATGCTTCCATTGCCAATGATACATTCTGTAATAAATGTCACATCCTTCCGAAAGGTTTCTCTTTCCCACATCTTTTATTCCATGCGTCTGGACGTCCAGGGGGAGTAACCTCATTCCATGTCACACAAAACAGAAGAACCTCTTTGAGCAGTAAGTAGAAAGGCAAGGCTGATATTGGATAAAGTCCTACATGCCCAGGCATGGCTGTTGGTCACCTAGGTCCTCTGAGAACAAAGGTGACAACGAGAGAGCAGGCAGTGATGCTGGATTCAATTAAAGTCCATGCCTAGACATGTTGAAGTTTTTACTTCATCGTATATTTTTTGCCCCTGAATACTCTCGTCTGCAGAAAAGTTCAAAACTTTTGAAGAACTTAGTTGGCTGAGCCAATGGGGAATGTGCAAATGGAGTCGCCAGGGCTCTCCAGATTGGAGGAGGCCAGAGGAATAGCAGCTAATACTATAGACCAGGCTTCCTCAACCTCAGCTCAAATTGTAGTTTTGAGACTACAATTCCCATCATCCCTGACCACTGGTCCTGCTAGATAGGGATCATGGAAGTTGTAGGCCAAAAACATCTGGAGGGCCGAGGTTGAGGAAGCCTGCTACAGACCTATACACTAGGGATGGGGGACTTGTGGTCCTCCAGATGTTGCTTGTCTATGACTCTCATCATCCCTGGTACCAACAGCTGTGCTGGCTGGGACTAATGGGAGTTAGTCCAAGAGGGTCACAATATCCTTGCTATAAACATTAGGGGTGAGCAAATCTGTCCATTTCAGACTTCTTTCATTCTTCCAATCTTAAATTCAAATCTCCACATTTCTGCATCAGTTTGAGTGTCCCCCCTCCAAAAAAAGAAGGCCACATGAGAAAACATAGCAGTAATTTCTCCTAATATACACACCTGTGCTGGACATTTTGCCTAATACACAAACTTTTGCAAATCCTTTTCCCCTAATATAATGCATTTCTACATGTCATTTTCACTAATATATGGATTTTTATGCACTCTTTACCTTAGCATATGCGTTGTTTGTACACATGATTGGGCTGGAGAACAGCGCTGCAAAATTCGGCGAACTTTGAATTTTGAAGGATGCCTGTGTTTTGGTTCATGTATTGTTTCAGAAAGTGCAAAATAGGTAGGTTTATCTTCTGCTGTGCACTGAATCAAATTTCTCGCCTGTCTAAACACTGTTCTCATGCCAGTTCCTGAGCATTACAGTGTGAATTCCCACTAATATATACATGTTTGTATGCAAATTTGCCTAAAATGCCCATTTTTACGAAATAAGTATGCCTAATATAATGCATTTTTGTACACACACACACACACACACACACATATATATATATATATATATATATATATATATATATATATATATGCACACTTTACCATGGCATATGCATTTTTGTATGCATTACTGGGATGGAGAAGTGCATTTGAGAATTTTGAAGGGTGGCTGTGGACTCAGCTACATTAGTAAAGAAACAGTGTACTACAAACATGCAACACCAGATGGTGCCAAAGAGCAGGAAATTTTAAAATGCGATTTTCTATAGAGATTTTTTTTTCTTTTGTTATAACAATCTAATTTCTGACTTATTTATAGTGTTTTTTCCCCCCTGTGACTGGATCTGCCCTGTGTTTTGGTTCCTGCATAGTATCAGAAAGTGCAAAGTGGATCAGATTTCTGCACCATCCCTAAGACTTATCCTTCACTCAAGTCACAATGAATATCGTAGAGCTTACTTCTGAGTAAACATATCTAGAATTTTACTAAGCAGAAGAGGCAACCTCAATTTTGCCTCCTCTGTAAGAAGGTTAAATAATTTGGAGAATGGCCATAACTCAGTAGCAGAGCATCTTTCTTGCATGCAGAACATCTGGCATCTCCAGATAGGGCTGGGAGAGAGAGTCCTTCTTGAAACTCTGGAGAACTATTGCCTGTAAGCATAGACAATACTGAGATAGAAGGACCAATGATCTAACTCGGTGTCAGATAGCATCCTATACCTGACAAGCATGAACATTCGGAGAGACTGGTCTATATAGCTAAAGAAATTACTGGGTGTATTTTTTATAGGTATGTTAGAAATATAATAAATGGATTGATTGAATTTATATACTGCCCTGGAGGTCTCAGGGCGGTTCACAGAAAAGATCACAATATATAAAATCAAAATGAGAACAATAACCCAATAACACCCCCCCCCCCAAAAAAAAGAGAGCCACATTTTAAAAGGGTATAGGATGTCCATCAGGTCAACCAAAGGCCTGGTTAAAATTGAACGTTTTTGCCTGGCGACTAAAGGGGTATAATGAAGGTGCCAGGTGAACTTCCCTGGGGAGAGCCACTGCGGAGAAGGCCTGTTCTCATGTTGCCACCCTCCGGACCTCTCAAGGAGGAGACACACAGAGGGCCTCAGAAGATGATCTCAGGGACCAGGTAGGTTCATATGGAAAGAGGCGGTCCTTGAGGTGTTGCGGTCATGAGCTGTTTAATATGTGCATGTATAAATTATCCTATACAAATGCAATCAGAAACTGCATGTCCCTTACCATACAGTAAAACGATCAATCAGACAGGTTAAACTGTTCAACTAATAGAACTAATAGAATACTGCTAGTAGTGAGAAGGGGTTGTTGTTGTTGTTGTTGTTGTTGTTGTTGTTGTTGTTGTTGTTGAGCTAAGACCATCTAGTCCAGCAACCTGCATTCACGATGGCCTACCAAAGGTCTATGGGAGACCTGCAAGCATTACCTGAGCTCAGCAGCATTCTGTCTCCCCAACCCCAGACTAGGGTTGTATGACAAGCTAAGCCTGTTGAAATTCCCCCTTCCACACAACTGTTTAAGGCAAGGAGGGGGAGCTCCAGATGTTCTTGGGCTCCATCATTCCAATCCAACATAGCCAAAGGCCAGAGATGAGAACTGAGAGTTGGGAGTCCAGCAACATCTGAAGGTCTGCAGATAAGATGCCTTTCTTATCTGGCCTTCCAGGGGTGGGGGATCATCCACACCACTTGATTTCCTGTTAACTGCTCAAAAACCAGAACAAAGAACTGCCCCCTGCAATCACTGGCACTCCTCCTTTGGGGAATCTCTCTCCTCCAAAAGTGAGCAATGCTTTTCTTCTCCAAACATTTGTCAGGAGAGTTTTTACAACCAGCAGAATCAAACTGTAAAACTTGTTCCGGGATTCTGTCATGGCAGGATGCCAGGGGATGGGAAAGGAGCTGTATGTCTGAATGCCCCCTCCACAACCAAAGGAAACAGAAACAAACCCTTGGCATAGAATAGTAGCATGACAGGGAGAAATGTTTAGCCTAGCCTTTTCTTTCATTCTTCTGAGTGGAAGGATTTCTTCTTCTTTTTTAAAGGAGCATTTAAGCATGCCACCTCCCCAACCTGCAGCCTAAAGTGGTACAATTAATGAAAACCTGACTCTTGAGTATTGTAAAAGGAACAACAAAACTGACTTCCCACACGCCCGATAGAATATGGTTGCACACCTCCATCCCACCAGCAATGAGTGTTGCTGAATCTGGATTAGGGCAAATCCTTTCCCCCCACTCCACTGCCCAATCATGAACTCGGGATCTGTTAGGAGTTACATTAGAGTTCTATAAACAGGATCAGGTGGAATTTACATTAGGAACATGGCAGAGGGGAAAGGGTTAACCTTCCTGCTCCCCAACCTCATTCCAGGCAGGGCTGTTATTTGGGGAAAGAAGATGAAACATCTTGATTATCATGTGTTGTTTTGGCCCTTAGAGATCCACCATTTGGCTTAGGCCAAGGCTACCTGGATCTGGTATCTCCCTGTACGAAACTGCCCGGCTGCTAAGATCCTCATCTGAACATCTTTTCTCAGTTCCATGAACATAAGGAGCACAGGTGGTGGTGACACGAGAGAGAGCCTGTTCTGTGGCTATTCCCATATTGTGGAATTCCTTCTCAAGAGAGGTCAGGTTGGCCCTCTCTTTGGCATCCTTCCGCCGGCATGCTAAGAACTTCCTGTTCAGAAAGGCCTTTGAAATCTAAGATACGGACAGTGCTGATCACTGGGTTGCCATTGGACAAACTGTATTTTAATTCTGGCTCTAATTGTGTTCTGATTTATTTAAAATTACTGTTTGTGTGTATTGCTTTGTGTTTTGTAAAACCAGTGCATTTTTTCTTTAAAAAATGTTTAGGGGTGCTCTCATTTTGACTCAAGAAAATCGCCATTTTATAGTTCAAATCAGGAAAAATAAATAGAGTAAATGGATAAAAGTACAAAGATTCACAAAATGTTTGGGGGTATGCATACCCGGTGCCCCCACCCCCGAAAAAAGCACTGTATATAATATTGTTTTTAAATGTTGCAAGTTGCCTTGAATCCCAAGTTGGGAGAAAAGTGGGATATAAATATATTAAATAAATTAATCATATGTGGATAGCTCAGTTGGTCAGAGTATTGGGCTGATACTGCCAGGTTGCAGGTTTGACCCCCGTTTGGGACAGCTTCATATTCCTGCAATAACAACGATAAGGTATGCATACTGTTGTATTTGCATCAAACCCAACTATCAACTTAGGGACGTGGGTGGCGCTGTGATCTAAACCACAGAGCCTAGGGCTAGCTGATTGGAAGGTCGGCGGTTCGAATCCCCGCGACAGGGTGAGCTCCCGTTGCTCGGTCCCTGCTCCAGCCAACCTAGCAGTTCGAAAGCACATTAAAGTGCAAGTAGATAAATAGGTACCACTCCGGCGGGAAGGTAAACAGCGTTTCTGTGAGCTGCTCTGGTTTTCCAGAAGCGGCTTTGTCATGCTGGCCACATGACCCGGAAGCTGTCTGTGGACAAACGCCGGCTCCCTCAGCCTATAGAGCGAGATGAGCGCCGCAACCCCAGAGTCATCCATGACTGGACCTAACGGTCAGGGGTACCTTTACCTTTTAACTATCAACATACACCAGCTTTCCCCAACCTGGCACGGTCCCATGCTGGCTCAGGCTGATGGGAGTTTTAGTCCGCAACATCTGGTGGCCACCAGACTGTTATTACAGTAAGGAAGATGCAGCTGGTATTTCCTTTGCCCTCAATGCAGCTTGTATTTTACGCAACTGTCTGGCTTTTAAACATGCATTCCCAAGTCTCCTTTCTCAAATCTCTATCCATGTAGGCTTGTCAATCCCCACATGCTTATTGAGCTCCAATGCCCCTGCTGTACTTACTCCATCCTCGCTTTGATAAAAAGTTGTTTGAATCAAAAGACACGGCTCCCAAACCTGGCTGGAAAATGCCAAAAAAGGGGGGAGGGCACATTTTCCCACCCGCTTCTGATACTTAATTGTGATGTTGCATGTCAAGAACAATTAGTTTCCTTTCCACTGGCTCTGTTGGTAATGCCATGTCATGCCATATGGCTGGCTCAAAGCTTAAAAACGGTGCTGGGACCTTAGGTTTGTCTGCCAACGAAGGCAGAGCTGCAGCAAACGGAAGACTTGGCTCTGGAGATTGCAAAACGCAGGCTACATTTCCCTTTGATGTCCCCTGCTGGCTTGCCCATGAATGGCATTCTGGGGCCTCTGCAGGCATCTCTGCCTCCCAGGCAGACCATTAACTATGCAGCTGAATGACAGGTCTCATCTTGGAGCCACAATCGTACTCAGAATACCAGCTAGATCCCCTTGTCCCCCACGAGTCACAATTTATTCCTACATATGTTTTCTTATGTTTGGGGGACGGATTGCTTTCGCTTGATGTTGTTCCCTGAATAGAATCCTGGTGCATAGGAAATAAGCTTTTTCCTGGCAGGGGGATGAATGATGGCCAAACGTTCATCTGCTAAGGCTCTCTGTGCCAGGCGGCTGCTAAACACAGAGAAGCAGGACCCGGTGAAAGGTGTGGCAATAGCTTTGGCACGTTAGTAGAAGTGTCTAATAGAACTGGAAGCGGGTGTTTAGCTATTAAAAGCTCCAGGTATGTGTCCTTCTCTGTCTCTGATCACATACCCTCCAACATTTCTCTGATGAAAATAAGGGGCTTCCTATACCAATGAACTATGGATTGTGGTCTGTCCAACGCTCGATGGCTTCTTGTTTAAATTCTAGTAGGTTGCCAGAAGACAAAGGATGATTGAGGCTTTGGTGAACAATTGAAGAGAGGAAAAACAGGGATTTTTTTTTAAGCTGTGATTCCTGCATTGCAGGGGGTTGGACTAGATGACCCTTGGGGTCCTTTTCAACTCTCCATTCTATAATACAATATAAGTAAGAAGCCCTTATAACAAACCTGGTGGCATCTTAGGCTATGTTTAATTTAGTAGACCACAAGTTTTGCAGGGCTGGCTTAATCTTCATTCACCTGAACTATTATGACTTTGAAGCCTCCGTGCATTTTGGAAACAAAGCAGAGGAAGAACAAAACATATTTTTTGTAGGAACATGAATTCCCATTATACAGATTCCTACACAATTGTGCATGCAAGGAGGAGAAAAGCACTGTAGACATACTGTATCGTATTAGAAGAAAACTTATAAGTCATTAAGATGTTGTGGGGTCATGCTTCAATACTTTATTTCTCGAATTGGCTTGAGGATATGCCCTCTTAAGAGTGAGATACATTAAAAAGGAATTATGATGGGACAGAGCAAAGGGAGCTCACCCTGTCACAGGGATTTGAGCCACTGACCTTCTGATCAGCAAGCCCAAGAGGCTCAGTGCTTTAGACCACAGCAGCACAAGCCTCATGCAGCAAACACAGACTGTAGTTTCATAATAATCATGTACAGAAGAACACACCTTTAAACCTCTGGGTTAGTGGTGCAGTCATACACCAAGCGTAGGTGGCGCTGTGGGTTAAACCACACAGCCTAGGGATCAGAAAGTTGGCAGTTCGAATCCCCGCGATGGGGTGAGCTCGGTTCCTGCTCCTGCCAACCTAGCAGTTCGAAAGCACGTCAAAGTGCAAGTAGATAAATAGGTACCGCTCCAGCGGGAAGGTAAACGATGTTTCCATGCGCTGCTCTGGTTCGCCAGAAGTGGCTTTGTCATGCTGGCCACATGACCTGGAAGCTGTACACCGGCTCCCTCGGCCAGTAATGCGAGATGAGCGCCGCAACCCCAGAGTCGGACACCTCTGGACCTAATGGTCAGGGGTCCCTTTACCTTTACCAAGACAGAGTTATTATTTTCCTGGCTCCCTTAAAAAAAAAAAAATCTATTTTCATTGGAGCCAGCACCTCCAGGCAATGGAGAACTCTGTGTTTCAAAAGGAGAGTTTCAATAATTCATTGCATGCCGGATGCAGCATAGAACGCTATGAGGTCATACTTTGAAATGGCACTCTCTTTTCAGCTTTTCTCTGAGCCTCTTCCAACTCGGCGTTACAGGCTTTCGCCTTCTGAAAGTGCACATTCCTGGCCGCGGCCATCCCTTTCAACAGCTGGCAATTTGTAAAAAATAAATTACAACAAAACGTGCACATCATTGTCAAGAATTCTTGCAAATGTCACAAGATATCACCATTTCAAGTCCGGCAGCTATTGCATTATAAATAGAACAAGGGAAAGAAGAAAATATATATTTTTTTGTAAAAAAAGAAAAAAAGAAAGAAAGTTGGCTGAATAGAGAACCATAAGAGGAGCTGGAGGCAAGAGCCTCCGATGACACGGAGGGGGGAGAAAAAGAAGGAGGCAGAGAGTGGCCTTGGGCTGTCCAACCAGGCACTGGCTAGTAAAGGGAAAACTCAACAAAAGAAAAGCTGGGATACTTGGTTTTTTTAAATGTATGAGCCATCCTGCCTGGAGCTCCCTCAGCTCCACTTGGCTCAGCGAGTAAACCTAGGAACTAACATTTTCCTCAGCTGGATTGTCTTTTGGAAGAAACGAGCAAATAAACATATGGCTTAATTTTAGGCAGGGTTCATGGGTAGCAGTTGCCTTCTGTGTCACCCCTCCTTGCTAGACAACGGAAAGTGGGATAGTAATTAGGTAAAGGTAAAGGGACCCCTGGCCATTATATCCAGTCACGGACGACTGGGGTTGCAGCGCTCATCTCGCTTTACTGGCTGAGGGAGCTGGCGTACAGCTTCCGGGTCATGTGGGCAGCATGACTAAGCCGCTTCTGGCGAACCAGAGCAACGCATGGAAACACCGTTTACCTTCCCGCTGGAGCAGTACCTATTTATCTACTTGCACTTTGATGTGCTTTCGAACTGCTAGATGGGAAGGAGCTGGGACTGTACAATGGGAGCTCACCCCGCTGCGGGGATTCGAACCGCCGACCTTCTGATCAGCAAGCCCTAGGCTCTGTGGTCCCCTGGGATAGTAATTAAGAGCTGGCAAATCTGTCAATTCCAGTTCCTCCTTGTTTCAAATCCTACATTTGTTTCTCCACATTTCTGCAGCAGTTTGGTATCTCCCCCCCCCCCCTTCTATCCGTTTCCTGTTATTTTTGTAAGGCACACAAAATTACAAATAAGTTGTACACAAGAAAAACGGACTATGTGGAGTTGACAAAGCTAACGACAAAAATAGGAAAACCAAATGAGGATTGTTTTGTGGAGGAATGGAAGCCTTTCTCAGAATATTTATAGAAATGGCATGATGAATTCGGGATCAGGATTTGAACTATGAGCAACAGGAGGAATTAGAGGTTATTGTATGGTGATCAGGATATAAGAGAGAGACCGTAGGGTGCAGCAAAGGGGATATTATTATTATTTTTAAAAAAAAACACAATGGAAAACAGGAAGGGAAGTTGCAAAAAAAAAAAATCGAAGGAAAATTTATTATGTTGTGGAGTGGTATATGTGAAATTTTTGAAACTTAATAAAATATAATAATATAAAAAAGAAAGAAAAAGAGGACCTAATCAGCATTAGTAAATATCCTGCATCCAAAAGAGCCTAAACGCAGAAGCAAACAAAGATTAAAATGTGAAGAAAAGATGCTTCGTTTTTTTGTAGCATTAGGACGCTTCCCAATAACATGTGTTCTTTAATAATTCACTAGATCAGGAGACTTGCTAGGTTTGGAATTCACACTTCAACATCCTTCTGCAGCATCTGTGACTTCCAAACCTGAGAGAGGGAGGGAAGAGTCAAGTCCCATGAGAAATGCCTTAAATCTGATCTTGTTTTACAAAGTGAGCACTCTGGTATCCACTCTCCACTATCCTCTGGATACCGACATATCCATCACTTGTTGTATCCATCTCTCTACGTCGAGAGTTGCTCTCGCCACTTCCCCCTTGATTGCAATCTCCCAGAGACCGTCTTATCCACCAGATTATGCGGCAGACAGCTGTTATTCAGCAGCAACATGGAAGGAAAGAATCTTTTTCATGTATGCTTTATAAACCCGATGGTGAGGCACCGTCTTCATTTGGTTAGCGGAAGATAAAGGCCTGTTCCCCACAATGATTTGTGGAGATGATTCTGGCAAGCCGGGGCTTTATCCAAGGTCCAACTCACTTTTCTCATGCCTTCAGAATGGGTCAGGACCACAGATCCGCTCGCACAGAGATACTGGTTGTGGTAACTTGTACCTCCACAGGATTGTACCTCACAATTTCCCCCTTTCCCCAGCAGCTGCAATTGTGCAAATTTTCCCTATTCTGAAGCACCTCTTCTCACAAATGTCTCTGCTGTCTGGTTACAAGTAGGCAAGTGGATCTTTCTTGCTTCTGAAGCATTTGCATGAGGGATACTGCAAGTGTAAATCAGCTTTGAGATACATGGGGGGGGATAAATTCAAAATTTTCATACACTGTAGGCTCATGAAAGTGTACCACCATATCTTTAAAAACAATAACACGAAGAGCAGATTTGTGAGTTCTTGCTAAGCAAACAGCATGGACCATTTTATAGGGATCATGCATGCAAGCATTTTTTGATCTCTTTATGGGCTGGTCTACGGTTAAGCAGAGTGAGGTGGCTCCTTTGGGTGGTGAATGCTGGTAGGCAAAGCAACCCCTCATTGTTCCTCCTGAATTATCCAGCTATTTCCCTTCATGGCCACATGACCTTTCCTATGCTCAATCTGCCCTGCTGTCTCGGGTTCAGTGAAGGATGCCATCCCACCATCATCACATCTGTTAAGGCATCACCCTTGGCTTCCAATCTGCAAGCTTCCAGTCAACATGAGATAGCCTTAACTCTGTATTTAATCTTGGTCATCAACCACCTTGGGCAACATTGTATGGAAAGGCAGGATATTTGCTGCTATGCTGCTACCCCTATGGCATTTCCCGTGTGCCATGTTACCTGTCAAAATCATGCACCAAACTCCTTTTCATCCTCTAGGGGAAATGGAATCCTTTGATGGGAAATTAATTAACCAACCTGTCATAACATGTGCTATTCCACTTCTGTTTTGTAGCTTCCCATTAGGGATGGGCAGATCTGGCAATTTTGGTTCTCTTAATTTCTCATTCCGTCCCCCCCCCCTTCCCAAATCTTAAATTCACTTCTCCACACTGTTGCAGAAATTTGTTGTTGTTTTTCAAAAAACAAAAAAATCCTCATGAAAATCCATCAGCTCATTTCTAAGGAACATGTTTGTGTGCCATTTTTGACGGATGCAAACATTTTTTTTTTTTTTTTGCAAGCCATTTCCCCTAATACGTTACTTTCCTGTATGGTTTATTTCATAGATATTCATTGCTGTGCACACATTCACCTAACGTATTTGTAAATATTGTTTGGTCGGAGAACTGCATTGCAAAATGAGTGTTTCAGTTGGCATACCTTTTCAGAAAATGTGAATTAGATAGCTTTGGCTTTAAATGTGAACTGGAGAGACCTGTCAGGAGTAAGCATGGACCAATGGTACCAAATAGTATGGGAAGCAGCCTTACTAGAAAAAATTAACCAATAAGCTGAAACTGACACGGGGACAAATAGAAGAAGAAGCCTTCACCCCGCTATGGCTCCCCTTTATCACACACACAGCCCAACAAGACAGTGACAATAATCCACCAACAGCATACAAATCAATATGGCTAACCTGATCCAAAACACCCACCCACCCCGCTCATACATGAAAACAAAGACCACCACAGCCAACCACAAATGAACAGCCACACCCTAGGCTAACCCCAACCTCTCTCACCACCAAAGGAACACAAGCGAACAACAGAGAACCTGCACAAGCAACGCTGACATCAAACCCTAAATATATTAAGTAAAATAGAAACATCACCACCCGACCCCACCCCCGCCCATCTCTCTCCCCCTCCACCTCTTTCCCCCCTTTTCTTCCCAATGTCTCAACAAATGAAACTGACTTGCAAAAATGTTACATTGGGGGGGGGGGATATGAGAGAGAGACATTGCACATACTTTTGTAAATCAAGAAAATCTTTAATAAAAAATACTTTTTTAAAAAAAAAAGTGAACTGAACCCAATTTCTTCCCCATCCCTACTTCCAGGGTTGGTGTGTGAGAGGGACAGGGGGGGACAGTTAGAAAAAGAAAACACTGAGGTAAACATTCCTGCAACTGCGTATTATGTGCAATTTGAGCCTTTCCATTGCAGCATCTCTCTCCCCACCCCGCTTCCTCCAAGTCCTGCAAAGTAACCAGAGACATCAAACTGTACCAATAAGAGTGGCGGCAACATGGCAATAACAGCTGCCATCTTCACCTGCTCCAGTGACCCTGGTGTTAATTCATTTAGCTAATTAGTTTTTTAAAGCCCCCATGTGCTCCGTTTTGTTACAAAGGAAGTTGCTCTTCTGGGTGGCTCCCTTCACATTAAATCAGGACCTTTCGGAGGGTCTGGCTAAGCTAATATAAAGAACGGGGCTGTTTAAAGTGCCCATAACGGACAGGCTATTTAATCAAATTAAGCACTTCATTAAGAAAAATAGTTCTTTTCGCTTGCTGACAGAAATTAATAATGGATGGCAGCTGATGTATCTCAGTCCCTGCATAACCTCTCCCTCTCTCTCTCTCTCTCTCTCTCTCTCCCTCTCTCTCTCTCTCTCTCTCTCACACACACACACACACACACCCAAAATCAATCTGATTCTGGTGGGTTTTGTAATATTCGCCATCTACTTACCCTGGAGATATTTTAGACTGTTTCACCATATCTCACAGGGTTCTTTTGCAAGTCCTACCTCACAACACACCACAAGCCCTACTCAGGCATGAGTCACGCGATGGCCACGTGTGAACAGAGCAGACGAAGAAAAGCCACGTTAGCTCCCCATGAGTCGGAGGGTGATGCCTGAACTGGGAAGCCTCATCTATTCCCCATATGATTTAGATCCTCAATTCAAGGCAGGGTCCGAAATTACGAGGAGAGTCTCAACCACAAGAGGAGACTCCAAACTTCAGACCTTCTAATTGACGGAGAGCCACATGCACAACGGTACCCTGCTTCACCTTAGCATGCTCATCATTATGTATGTGCAAAAAAGCAGTGGCAGAGAGTTCCTCGCTGGTGCCAAGGGCAGGTGTGCGGGCACCAGGGCCATGCCATGGGGTCATAGCATGTTACCAGAAGAAGAAGAATTTGGATTTGATATCCCGCTTTTCACTACCCGAAGGAGTCTCAAAGCGGCTAACATTCTCCTTTCCCTTCCTCCCCCACAACTAACACTCTGTGAGGTGAGTGGGGCTGAGAGACTTCAAAGAAGTGTCACTAGCCCAAGGTCACCCAGCAGCTACATGTGGGGGAGTGGAGACGCAAACCCGGTTCCCCAGATTATGAGTCTACCACTCTTAACCACTACACCACACAGAGTGTCCCCGCCCTCTGAAGCTATCAGTCGGCTGATATGGCTGACGCTGCTCTACTTTGGGGGCGCACTCACGACATTCTGAGAGCCCAGCATTGCTTTGTGAGATGGTGCAGGGCTGGCAGAGAGCATACCTGTTGCACCCTTCTCTCTCTTGTGTTATGTATGTGTGTGTGTGTGTGTGTGTGTGTGTGTAATTTACTTTTAAAATATTCGCTTAAAAAACCTTAAATCAATGACCTCCATCCTTCGCACTCCGTGGTTCAGTTTGCGTACCACACATCCCTGCATATTTTACATAATCTAAACCATCGAATATTCCATTGTAACATCCATCAAAACTTATTTAAACTGTTGAATTTATCTTCATGCTACCAGCGTTTTTAAGTATACAACAATGCCCCCCATATATTCAATAAACATTTTCCAATATTCTTTAAATGTATGTTCTTCTTGTTGTCTAATTCTATCTGTTAGATCTGCAAGTTGTGTATGTCCCATCAATTTGAGTTGCCATTCTTCTTTGGTTAAGACCTCACTCGTTTTCCTTTTGGGGGCTAACAAAACACGGGCCACAGTAGTGGCATACATAAATAACCTTTTTTTAACACCTGGGAATTCCCATCTGAATTATCCCCAATAAAAAGGACTCTGGTTTTTTGGGGGAAAGGTGCTTTTAAACTTTTTTTTTTCAATTCATTATAAATTATTTCCCAATACTCTTTTACCCTTTTACAGGCTCACCACATATGAAATAATGTTCTCTCATATGTGGCCTGTTGCATCCTTCTCAAGCAGGGTGTAAAGCAGCGCTGGGATCGCAGGGTGCCGTGAGCTGTTGCGTCCTTCTCACGGGGGTACCCCATTAATATTAATATTAATTTATTATTTATACCCCGCCCATCTGGCTGGGTTTCCCCAGCCACTCTGGGTGGCTTCCAACAGAACATTAAAATGCAATAATCTATTAAACATTAAAAGCCTCCCTAAACAGGGCTGCTTTCAGGTGTCTTCTAAAAGTCTGGCAGTTGTTTTTCTCTTTGACATCTGGTGGGAGGGTGTTCCACAGGGCGGGTGCCACTACCGAGAAGGCCGTCCCATACCCTCCAACATTTTTCCAATCAAAATAGGGACATCCTATTCAATCATCATAATCATCATCATAATTTTATTATAAATACCCCACTCAACTGACTGGGCTGCAACAACCACTGACAATGGTTTCCAACATATATAAAAGCATTAAACTTTTTTTTTAAAAAAACAACTTCTCCATATAGGGCTGCCTTCAGATGTCTTCTAAAGGTTGTATAGTTACTTATCTCCTTGGCTCAGGGGTCACACAACCCAATACTCTCCAACATTTCTCTGATGAAAATAGGGACACCCTAAAGAAAAGTGGGACATTCCAGAATCAAAGCAGAAACTGGGACGGCTTCTGTAAATCCGGGACTGTCCATGGAAAATAGGGATACTTGGAGGGTTTGGCATGTTAGCCTCCTAGCAAACTTAAAACCATGGAGAAACCTGGTCTGAACAAAGACATTGGATTCTTATCTCATTATACATAACAAAGCTATCTTTAGCCATCTCACCCCTTGCCTTTCCCTGCAAGACTAATTGCAGCCCTTAAGAGTCCTCAACAGGTTTTCCACACCTATCAGCTGATCACCCATTCCCACCACCCTTCTGAGTAATACCCCTCCCCACTCCCTCACTATATTTAAGGATCTGGTGACTTCTGTTTCAGTGTATCATGCACACGAAAGCTCATACCAAGAACAAACTCAGTTGGTCTCTAAGGTGCTACTGGAAAGAATTTTCTATTTTGTTTCGACTATGGCAGACCAACACGGCTACCCACCTGTAGCAAAATTAAAGCAAGTCCTTAAGGTGCCACAGAACTCAGTATATATTTATTGTGGCATAGGATTTTGTAGACCAGATACAGTGGCCTATATAAGCCCACTGCCTGAGTGGGATGTAGGCTGCAAAACCTTGTGCCACAATAAATCTGTTTGTCTTTTAAGGTTCCACGATGCGCTTTATTTTTATTTTCATAGTATGATGAATTTAGAGTTTGTGTCAAGCACACAAGTCCTACTGTCTGGGTAATCAAAGTTTACTTTAGCTGGAGATACTGTTTGCTAAAGAGAGAGATTATGGCAGCTATTCTTGCGGAAACTGTTGCTGGAGAGAGAGAGAGAGAGAGAAATGCTTTTCCTGAGGTCATGCTCTGATCAAAGGTGTATTTGTGGAAAGACAACATGGAACAGGGCTCTTGTAGTCTTTTAGCTAGTCAAACAGTTGAGAACTCTTTTAGTACATCATTATGCAATGATGCCGTTCAACAGCAAGAATTGTACAGTTTCTTGTTTACGAACAGAAGCCTCTTCCCTCAGCTCTGAGAGAATAGGATTGTTAATGGAATCAGCCGCATAAGATTGTTATAAGGAAATATATGTATTAATAAATAAAGGTCAGTACCTTCCACTTCACCTGTAGACATCTTAATGCTGACAGAAAACACTTGATAGGTACTAATTAATGATTTGTTTCCTGCAAACTCACATAGGTTATATACTGTGCAGTCCCAACCATGTCTACTTAGAAGAAAGTCTAAATTTAATTAAACAGGGTTTAGGCACAGGTAAGTGGGATTAGAATTGCAGCCTTAGGTATGTAAACTGACTTGCATGGTTTTGTAATGCTGCGGGATATAAAAACTGCAATCTGAAAGAGCTAACAGTAAATTCCTCGTCTTTGTACCATCTGAAGTCTTTCTATACTTTGTATCAGATATCACCTTACCCTATATAAGGCCATTTTACCACTTCAGTCTGAGGAACTGGTTCTGCTACAGGTGCCACATAATGCTTCAATTAAGCACTAAATGATAACTAAATAAGGAGGGGATCTGGTGATGCTCCAGCACCCTGGACCATGAGAAGGCTCCACCTCCTTCATACCTTAAAGCTGATGCAGAAAAACCAACAGGTGAAGCTCTTCCTAGCAGGAATAACCTAAGCTTCTGCTTGTGGCATGGTTTGTGTGTAAGATTAAGCCATATTTAGCTTAGTAAACTGTGGTTTGCTTTTATGTCTGAACTCACACCAGCAGTGAACTATGGTTTGTTGGTTTGTTTCTGCTTGTGGCATGGTTTGTGTGTAAGATTAAGCCATATTTAGCTTAGTAAACTGTGGTTTGCTTTTATGTCTGAACTCACACCAGCAGTGAACTATGGTTTGTTGGTTTGTTTCTGCTTGTGGCATGGTTTGTGTGTAAGATTAAGCTATATTTAGCTTAGTAAACTGTGGTTTGCTTTTATGTCTGAACTCACACCAGCAGTGAACTATGGTTTGTTGGTTGGTTGGTTGGTTGGTTGGTTTCCAGCAAACCAGAATAACAAACCATGGTTTGAAGTTAGCTTACAAATATTGGCTTGAGTTAACCATAGTTTCTTGTTACAACCAAACAAAGCATCCTGGCTTAATCCAGGTTTTGGTACCCAGATACATGCCCAGCTACAGAGATGCAAACCAAGAGTGGTTAGCAAATGAAGCCAACAATGGGTGAAATAAGGTACTTTGCTTGTCCATAAGACAGACCCTGGTTTGTTCAATATATAATACAGTGGTACGTCGGGTTAAGAACTTAATTTGTTCTGGAGGTCCGTTCTTAACCTGAAACTGTTCTTAACCTGAGGTACCACTTTAGCTAATGGGGCCTCCCGCTGCAGCTGCGCCGCCGCCGTGTGATTTCTGTTCTCATCCTGAAGCAAAGTTCTTAAACTGAGGTACTATTTCTGGGTTAGCGAAGTCTGTAACCTGAAGCATCTGTAACCAGAGGTACCACTGTATATGGAAAGTTTAAAACCTAACAATGAACAGTGATGGATTCATATAATAGTAAAATCCCACACTCCATGAATCAAAACCAGAAAAATATATAAACAACTCAAAACAAATCAAAATGGCCTACGTTACCCCCTCCAACTCTTTGATTCTCTGATTCTGAATCGATGAATATATCTGTATAAAATAAGTCTACGGCTGCAGTTTTAATAGGGCACAGAACATGACTGTATTTATGAGCGCCACTCTTTAAATATTAACATAGAGAACGAAACACGGCACAAACTTTCTATTTGCTTGCTAAGCCTTAACATAGGCAGTGGCAAGAGACCAAGAGCCTTGAAGCAAGCTGTAGGGCTTTTAGTGGGACAAGAAAAATTTCTCACACATGCCCCGAAGCCAAGCTCATTTGACCCCAAATATTTTGGCAGAACTGCACAGCGGGGTCACCTCTGATAGGCCTCAGGAAACTTCAGGGCTTTTTGCGTACACTTTTATTCAAGCTGAATTAAACGTTTGTTAGCTCCTGTTATTTTTGGAACAGAATCCAGGTACAGTATGTGGAGAAGCCATCGGAGTAACCTTTCCTAGAGATCCTCTGCAGAATGACAAAATTTCAGCAGCGAGAGCAGGGTGGGCTTTCCCCCAAGTGTTCGCAGAACAGGCGTTCCCCAGACGTTTCACTCATGCAAGACCCTGTCACTTCAAAGTAGCAGAGAATGCAAGGCTGCTGTGGGTCAGGGACCAATTCCAGCTAAAAATCTCTCAGGAGCAGCTGTTATTACCTGAGCCCACAATAATCTGGATGATGAGAGTTAAAGCTTTTAGATCAGGTATCCCCAAACTGCGGCCCTCCAGGTGTTTTGGCCTACAACTCCCATGATCCGTAGCCAACAGGACCAGTGGTCAGGGATGGTGGGAATTGTAGTTCAAAACATCTGGAGGGCTGACTTCCGGTTAGGTGCCGGTCAATGGCGGACGGGAGTCCGACGGCTCCGTCCTCCGCCAGGCTTTAGGGACTTCTGTGCCTGCGCCACGGGTCCCTTAAAGCCACGGGAAGAGCGTCCCGTGGACCTGAGCTTCGTGGGTCCCAGACGTGCCGTCTCCGTTCCCGATTGACCCTCGTAAGGGGGAAAATCGGGCGAGCGGAGCGCTGGCACGGGACTGAAGAAGCGTCTGCCTGCGGAGGATCAAAGCAGCGATCCCGCCAGACTCGAGCACCCGGCACTTCCTGCATAGAAATCTCCAAAGAAACTCTGTAAGTTAAAGAATTGGATTATTTTTACAAGTTTTAAGAGCACTGCTTACAGAGGAACTGCAAAAGGAAGCCTGTTCCCTTTAAACTGTTTGCGCGAGCTTGGTAGCGCTAAAAGATCAAAGCCGCGACTAACGGAAAAGTTTTGCGAACTTTTTAAAAGTTGATTAAAAGTTGTTTAAAGGATGTTTAAAGACTTAAAAACAGTTGATATGGCAAAAGAAGACGCCCCTCACCCTCTGGATTAGGATTCCGGGTCAGTAGCGGGCTGTGATATATTGTTGCCATTTTTTTTTACTTTGTTGGTGTTTCAGTGACTGTTTACCAGATACAAGTTACTTTGTGGATTTTGGTGGTAACACTGCAAGTTAGGAACTGTGACTGACTTGGGCTACATGAAAATGGGCCCTTCTTGGCTTTAAGGAACTTATATTTTGGAAAATCAAAACCCTTTGCCTAAAAGTTGGATTTTCGGGACTGGTGTGGGCTCCTGGCTCAGCAGCCTCTTTGTTCTCAGGACTGAGCTGCTGGCCACCTGGTGTTTACTTTTGGGACTGTTGGCCTTCTGCTGTGAATGTCTGAGATTGTCACTACAGAAACTGGAGTGACCTTGAGATTACAGTTACAGAGCCCACAAGGAATGGAACTTAGATCAAAAGGAACTGGCTCTGAAAAAAGAAAAGGCTCTGTTTCCCTAACTCTACAGGAACAAATGGAGAAACTAGTTGTTAGTGTTGCAGAAATTGCAGCAGGACTGAAAAGCGTGACTGACGGGTTGAAGCAAACACAAGATCAAGTTTCATCAGGAAATACAGCAGTGAATTCAGCAATAGAAAAATTACAAGCTGATATAAAAGCTGACATTAAAAATTCTACGCAGACCCTAGAAAAATCCATTGGACAAATTGAGGAGAACGTAAGGAAGAACAGAGAAGAGATTAATAGGATTGGGCAAGAGGTGACTACCTTGAAAAAGGACTCAGAGGAAATTAAAGTGGTCAAGGAAAAAATAAAAAAGGTAGAGGAAAAATTGGATAATTTAGATTTGGAACAGATAGAGAGTATTGGATCACGACAGAGGTCTGTTGAAGAGTCCCTCGCGTTTCTGCAACTACATCAAAGAGAGGGCAACATCCGCCTAAGAAATCTTCCAGAACTGGAAGGGGAAGACCTAAAAGACTACATAGTGAAGTTATTCTCAGGATTTTGGGAGATAGAAGAAATCAACGTCTCAGCACGCATAGTGAAGGCCTTCAGATTTGGTCCAAGAGGCTCCAGAGGAAAGAAAAGCAGTAAAACAGTCAGTGACTGTTTGATTGTGCTACACGATCGACACGACAGAGACTACTTTCTGGACTTGCATTATAGAAACAACCTGGTGGTTGAGCAGAATAAAGTAATTTTTTATAAGGACATCCCCAGATTTTTCCTTGACAAAAGAGTTCCCTACAACGATTTGGCAACTGAGCTTAGAAAAAGGAAAATCCCCTTCAGTTGGGAATTTCCAGAAGGCCTGGCATTTACGTTTGAAGGAAAAAAGATAAGAATAAGGTCCCTGGCGGAGAAGCAGAAGTTTTTGGACAAGCACCTGGAACAATTTAAAGGCACACCACTCGACCCAGCACAATTCTACAGGTTTCCAGAGGTATTTCCACCACCGCCGGGACCACCACCAAGCCTACCCAGCCCAGGCAAGGACCCAGAGGAAGACAAGAAAGGAGAAGCAACTGGAGGAGAAGACTAGAGAAAGGAAAATGGCGCTCAAGTTAATGACATGGAATGTCCGGGGATTGAATCAGAGACCAAAGAGACGCAGAGTGTTTTATAGCATAGAAAAGAAGAATTTGGATATAATATGCTTACAGGAAACCCACATAGCCCGACGTCACAGAAGATTACTACAGAACAAAAAATTAGGCCAAGAGTTTATATCATCGGATAAGGCCAAGAAGAGAGGAGTAGTGATATACGCAAAGGAGAAATATAGCCCAAGACAGCTTTTTAAAGATGAAGAAGGGAGATACATCGCAATTGAAATTAACATACAAGGCGAAAAATTCTTGATTCTGGGACTTTATGCACCAAATGATGGAAAGTCAATTTTTTATAAGAAAATACATGATCTGCTGTTGGACTATTTGGATTACAAATTAGTTTGCCTTGGAGACTTTAATGGTGCAGTTTCCACACTAATGGACAGATCTCAAAGAACCAAATTAACGAATGATGGGAAACTCCCAAAGACTTTTTACGAAATGGTGGATAATTTGAATTTGGTGGACTCTTGGAGATTAAAAAATCCCACAGATACAGAGGCAACATACTTCAGCGAACCTCAGCAGTCATGGTCGAGGATAGATTATATTTGGATTTCGAATGAATTGGCTCCAAAAATACAAAAGGCAGAAATTGGCCCTAAAACTCTTTCAGACCATAATCCTGTACAGTTAAATTTAAAAATGATTTCCAAGGACTCTTTTAGATGGAGAATGGATGACGCTTTGATGAGAGACACCAAGCTAGTGGAAAGAGCGGCGAAAAAGATGAAAGAATATTTTCAGATAAATTGGAGCTCCGAAGTGGAGAAAAGAATTGCTTGGGATGCAAGTAAAGCTGTAATGAGAGGATTTCTCATTAGTGAAAAAGCAAAAAAGAAGAGACAACAAAATGCAGAGATGGAGAGATTGTTGAAATCAATCAAAGAAAAGGAAAAAGAATTAAGAGGACATCCCAGATGTGTCAAAATCCAAAAAGAAATTAAATACTTGCAATCCCAATACGCCAACATAATGAATCAGGACATCGAATGGAAAGTGAAAATGATGAAGCAAAGAACATTTGAATCGGCTAATAAATGTGGAAAATTACTAGCTTGGCAATTGAAGAAAAGACAAAAGGCAAATGTCATCAACACCTTGGTAGTAAACGGAAAAAACGTGGAGAAACCTGAGGAAATCAGATGGTGTTTTCAAAGATTTTACAAGCAACTGTACAAGGAGGAGAAGATAGATGAAGCAGAAATTGACCGATTTCTGGAAAAGAATGGATTGCAAAAGGTCCCAGAGGAAAAACTAGTTACTCTCAACCACCCAATAACGACATAGGAGATAGAAGATGCGATAAATAACATGCAATTGGGGAAGGCTCCAGGACCGGACGGTTTAACAGCAAAATATTATAAGACATTGAAAGACTGGCTATCGCAGCCACTAAGAGAAGTATGCAACAAGATACTAGAAGGAGATAGGGCACCAGAGACGTGGAAGGAAGCCTTTATCACACTGATTCCAAAACCAGATACTGATAAGACTCAAATGAAAAATTATCGCCCAATATCCCTTTTGAATGTGGATTACAAAATTTTTGCAAATATATTGGCTACAAGATTGAAAAGAGTGTTGAAAGATTATATACATAGAGACCAAGCAGGTTTCTTGCCAGGAAGACAAATTAGTAATAACACGAGAATTATTGTGGACATTTTAGAAAAACTGGAGAGAAACATAAATACAGATGCGGCACTATTGTTTGTTGATGCAGAGAAAGCATTTGATAAAGTCTCTTGGACATTTATGAAAAAGAATTTGGAAAGGATGGGAGTTGGTCAAAATTTTTTGAATGGCATTAATGCCATCTATACAGAGCAAAGAGCTAAAGTAATAGTAAACAGTGTGATATCGGAGGAGTTTGAAGTTGAAAAGGGAACAAGACAAGGGTGCCCTATCTCCCCTCTACTTTTCATTACGGTCCTGGAAGTCCTCCTAAATATGATACGAAAGGACAAACAGATAAAAGGAATTCGTGTGGGAGAGAAGGAATACAAACTACGCGCCTTCGCAGACGATTTGATGTTATCCCTGCAAGAACCGGAAAGCAGTGTCCCCAGAGCTTTGGGAATAATCGAACAATTTGGACTTGTAGCTGGTTTCAAGTTAAACAAGCAGAAAACCAAAGTTTTAGGAAAAAATATGAGTGCAGAACAAATTCAAAGAATACAGGAAGGCACTGGCCTCAATTTTGTCAAAACAGTAAAATATCTAGGTATCAACCTCACAACCAAGAATTTGAACCTGTATAAGGACAACTACGAAAAACTGTGGATGGAAATAAAGAAAGACATGGAAATATGGACAAGATTGAAACTGTCGTTAATGGGAAGAATTGCCGTGATAAAAATGAATGTCCTACCAAGGATGCTGTTTTTATTCCAAGCCATACCAATTTTGGACAAACTGGATTGCTTTAAGAAATGGCAAAAGGACTTATCAAAGTTCATATGGCAGGGCAAAAAGCCAAGAATAAAGTTTAAGATCTTAACAGACTCTAAAGAGAGAGGAGGCTTTGCCCTGCCGGACTTAAGACTTTACTTCGAAGCAGCGGCCTTTTGCTGGTTAAAGGACTGGTTTAAACTAGAAAATGTTGATGTATTGGACTTGGAAGGGTATGATAATATGTTCGGTTGGCATGCATACCTTTGGTATGACAAGGCTAAGATCCACAGAACTTTTAAGTCTCATATAGTTAGAAAATCCTTATACCAGGTTTGGTCTAGATATAAAGACTTGTTAGAGAGAAAGACCCCTAGATGGATCTCTCCAGTGGAGGCCAAGGCCTACAAGAGACCGAACATGTCTGCAAATTGGTTAAGATATATGGACATATTGCAGCAGGAAGGGGACTCTTTTAAGCTAAAAAGCTTCGATCAAGTGAAAAGTCAGGTCCCCGACTGGCTGCATTATCATCAGGTATATGAAACATTCAAAATGGACAAAAAAGTTGGTTTTCAAGTAGAAAAATCAAAACTGGAAACAGAACTGATAGAATCGAACTTTAAAAACCTTTCCAAAATGTATAATCTTTTGCTAGAGTGGCATACGAAAGATGAATTGGTTAAATCGTCAATGATAAATTGGGCGAAAGATATAGGACACAATATTATGATGGATGACTGGGAGGGATTGTGGCAAAAAGGTATTAAATTTACTGCTTGTCATAGTTTAAGAGAAAACATAATGAAAATGGTTTATAGATGGTATTTGACACCAGTTAAGATAGCCAGGATGAATACCAAAATGTCAGATGTATGTTGGAAATGTAAACATGCGAAAGGTACCTTTTTTCATATGTGGTGGTTGTGCCCAGCGGTAAATGCTTTCTGGGATAAGATTTATAACGAACTCAAGAAGGTAATGAAGGTTACCTTTTGTAAGAAACCAGAGGCATTTCTCCTGAGCATAACCAATGAAGAGATACCCAGTCAGGATAGAGTGTTTTTTATGTATGCCACAACAGCAGCTAGAATCTTATTGGCAAGAACATGGAAAGGCGAAGAGATACCAACGGTGGAAGAATGGCAGATGAAGATGATGGAATATATGGAACTCGCAGAGCTGACCGCCAGAATCCGGGACCAGAGGGAGGAGAAGGTGTCAAGGGATTGGAAGAAATTTAAGGATTATTTAGTCAAAACAGTAAAATTGAATATCTGAGCAGAATTAAATAGAATAGCGGCTTTAGTAGATACATGTTAGATAAAATTGTTGGTAAGATATTTTTGTGTGAAAAATTCAATTGTTAGGAATTGTGTTAAGATTTGGTGATAAAGTTAAGATATGATTAAGCAAAGTAAAGTGTATTAGAAATTGAGTTAATGTGAATAGAATAAGATACAAAGCTACCTTGAAGATATATATGATTATGAAGACAGTGGAGGGAATGGGGGAAGTCCCTCAAAATAGAGAAGACAGTAACAAGAAAAGTAAGAGGATAAATGTTAGTTTAAAGGTTTGTATGTGTTTCTTTCTTTTATTCACACCTCATTTCCCCCCTGCCCTTATGATTCTTATGATTCTTGTCATGCCAGAATGGACGACTGCCTGTACAGATGTTAAATGATACATGGGGGCAGCCTATGTGAAAAACACATGATGTGGAGGAGAGAAGATTTGGAGGTTACTAACTGTAATAGACACCTGGAATTCCACAGCGGAAGCCATGTTAGTCTGGAGCAGCAACAATGAAGAATGTTGTAGCACCTGAAAAACGAACCCATTTGTTGTGATGTAAGCTTTTGTTGACTAGAATCCATTTCAGCTGATGCAGGAAGAGTTATGCTCAATGGACATATGACTTATTTTTCCTTTTCTTCCTACTCCACCCATTTCCACAACCCCTGCTCTCCCATAAATAAGAAGCCTTTGACCCTCCAGAAGATTATTGTCAGTAGCAAGCCAGCGGTAAATGACACAGTGCAAGTTAGAGTTAACTCTTTATTAGCAAAAATACAATTGACAAAGGAGTGTCAGGCCTAATGAGTACAGATCTCTGGTAGGTCTTGCTCCCATGAAGCAGTTGCTGAGACTGAAGGTCCCTGCCTTCCCACAGCTGCCCAAGTCTCCAGGGTTTTTCCCAAGCAGTAGGAGACTGTGCCTGTGTGCAGCCAAACTCTTCACCCTTTTCATGCCTCTTCTAGTTCTGGGATACAAGGGGCGGGGAGCTTGTCATAGCAGGAGGGAGAGACACCCATGACTCTTCACCAGCCTGACTCATCCCTGCCTCTTGGCTTCCCTTCCTTCCCTGCTTCAGCCTCTGCCTCTGGTTCTGGACTTATCTCTGCCACAGACTCTCCCAGCACTCTAAGCCCTGCTGCATCTTCAGCTTCCAACACCTCCTCTTCCCAGTTTTCTCCCTCTGACCAATCATCGTTGTCCCACTACCACTCCCCGGGCTGTGAGCCTTCTTCTCTTGGTGGTTTCCCAGCTGGTTCCTCCCACCATTCCTCTGCATCCAACCTGTCCTTGATAATTAAGATGAGAGTAGAGTGCCGTGATATCTGGAGGGTCACAGGTTCCCCATCCTTACTCTCTGTACACAAGGGATTGAGAATATTTCTTTAACCCAAGAGCCACATTCCCCCATGCACAACCTTCTGGAGAAACTATATTGGTGGTTGGTAGGGCCAGAAGCAAAATTAGGTGGAGCATTGGATGTGATGCTTACCTTTCTACTGTAGGTTTTGTAGCAACTATGGGAAAGTCAAAGGTTTACACACAAACACCCTGTCTCCTTCCAAGCAAGCCAGAGGCATTGTCACAGTTCAAGGACATATTCCAGCCAGGCCAAAGCACTCAAGGAGGGGGGCTGTGAGAACAGGTGTAAGTTGGGAAGGCCCACAAGGGCGAAATAGAGAGGCCTGGAGGGCTGCATTTGCCCCCTGGGTTTGAGGTTCCTTACCCTTCCTCTTTGCAAACATAAGCTGTTCTCCTGTTTATTCTAAAAAGCCAACATGTATCTTTCAAGGTTTTGAATTTTCAGAAACATTTGGCTGGCCCCTGTTGATATGGCTAAGGGGATCCTGTACTTGTTTTGGAACTACTAGCTTTATCTAGCTAGACAGTGATACTTCCACTCCTACCTGCCTTGACTTTCCTTCCACTAAATGGTGGAATGTTACCTAACCTGAGCTATGAAGCCACGACCCCTTTTTTCCTGCACGCAGAACACCATCAGCACCACAAAATCTGTACAAAACTCTGGATAATTTCTCCCTGCTTGCTTTGCACTTTTGTGGTTCTCATCGCCTTGAGCCTTAACTCCAATAACTGCTAGTTTCTGACACTGATTCAATTACTGTGGTTAAATGCCTTCATAATGTCTGCGTAATTAAATCAGGAAAAATTATGAAAACACAGTATTACTCATCAAAAACGAGGGGCTGGGCTTGTTTGCTGTGGGCTGCCAAACCTTACTTTTTCTTGCTGCAAGTGACAGATACTTCACTTTGTGTCTACTTTATTTGTTTTATTGTCCCTCATCAGTTATTGGTGCATTTAACTGCTGCAGATTTTCACCAAGTAAGCAAACTGCATTTCAGAAGGAAGTTTAATGGCAAGCTGGGAGAGAATTCTATATAATGGATTAAGTATTACTCACTTAAAATCCATCAGTCTTGTGCTTTAAATGTGGAAATATTACACCGGAGAAAAATGACCACAATACATTTGGTTTATGTTTGCCGGTTTTCCAACACTCCCATAGAAGGTGTATGACCCAGGGGCCATACATTAATGTTTTTGCCATGCTTGCTAAATAATTTTTGTGTGTGCGCATGTCTTGAAATATAAAGTTTCAGCACACACACACACGAAAAAAATTAGGAAATAGCAAGGAGTTGAAACCTAGAATTTGGATTCAACTTGAGTTTAGGATCAACAGTATTTGTAAACTCTCTGGTGCAGTTCCAGATCAGATGCAGGCAGTTCGGATCCTACTTATGCCAAGCTGAGGAAGGTTTGGAATGAGAAAAGGTGTCCCTTCAACAGTTCCCCAACCTGAGCTGGAAATCTCCCCTTTCCAGCTGCCAATTGTGTGGGGTGGCAGAAGGTCCACTGACAGTATGATGGCTGTGTTCTGCATCCACAGTCAAGAGGCAATAATGCTTCCGAATATTAATTGCTGGAAACCACAGAAGGGGAGAATGCTCTAGCACTTGGGTCCTACTAGGCTTTATTCAATGTGCTAATAATAGTTTACAAAGCCCTAAACGGCCCAGGATCCAATTCCAGATTATTCAATACTGAAGACTGGTCAGGTGTGGGAAGGGTACCTCTGCTTGTGGTCTCCATCATGATTTGTGCTGAGAGGAGGCACAGAAGAGCTTTCTCCAACATAGGGGCCCAATTCTGAAGTGCTCTCCCTCTTGAGCTACATCAGTCTCCCACATTGTTGGTTTTTCAGACACCAAATTTGAAACATTGTGCCAGATTCAACCAATGTGTTCCACTAGTGGAAACCAGCCCAAAGACTCCCAAATCTGCTGTGGAGAGTCGGGAGACCCTAAGAACAGCACATAGGAGGAGGAGGGTAGGGACTGTCCCACGGGGCAAGCAGAAATAGTTATGCAATGATCTCCATAGTTTTATGTTGAATCATAGCCATTTTTATTCACCCAGTCTTTGGTCTATCGATAATAAGACTCTTCATCTTAAGCAGCAATATGTGAAGCAATGTTTCAATGGTTTCTTATCAGCTGTTTTAATCAAGTGAGTGTTTATTGTTACAATTTTTTTTAAAAAAATGCAATAATACAATATTAATTTTTTTAAGTATATCTGTTTTTATTCGATGTTTGATGCATTTTGCATCTCTGCTTCTTGTATATTGCCCTGAGCATCTTTGGAGGGAAGAGTGAGTCATAAATACCCCCAAATAAATAAATAAATAAGGACAGATGGTTCAAAAGTACGTATTTGGAGAGAAAGCACAATTACATATGTTTTGAAATATTTATTTCAATAGGGTATTTTCTTTTTTAAAAAATGCAGATGAATGTGGAAACAGAAGAGAATTCTGGGTAAATATACAATCATAACCTGGATCTCGAACGCCTTGCAACTCGAACGTTTTGGCTCCTAAACACCACAAACCCAAAAGTGAGTGTTCCGGTTTGTGAACGTTTTTTTGGAAGCCGAACGTCCGGTGCGACTTCCGCTTCAGTGCAGGAAGCTCCTGCAGCCAATCAGAAGCTGTGCCTTGGTTATCAAACATTTCCGGAAGTTGAACAGACTTCTGGAATGGATTCCGTTTGACAACTAAGGTACGACTGTATGCCAAAGTAGCACAGACTGTAGACTTAATCAGCTTAAAGCTGCTAAGCAACATATCTCCCTCCTTTCAAACTGAGATTACCATGCTTTTCCGTGTATATGATGACCCCTATTGGGGGGACTCCAATTTAGGAACATGGGGGGAGATTTTCCAGAGTTGTTGAGCTTTTTTGCAGCAGCAGCGGCACCAAATCAACAACAGCCCTTGTCAGAGCCACCAATAACACACGCATGGCTAGCGGAAACCGCTAGCATCTATTGGGGAGCTGTGGCCCTCTAGATTTTGCTGCATTCCAATGCCCATCAGCATTGTCAATGATCAGGAATGGTGGGAGTTATAGAAGAACAGTTTGGATTTGGAATTGATATCCCACTTTATCACTACCCAAAGGAATCTCAAAGCGGCTAACATTCTCCTTCCCCTTCCTCCCCCACAACAAACACTATGTGAGGTGAGTGGGGCTGAGAGACTTCAGAGAAGTGTGACTAGCCCAAGGTCACCCAGCAGCTGCATGTGGAGGAGCGGAGACGTGAACCCAGTTCACCAGATTACGAGTCTACCGCTCTTAACCACTACACCACACTGGCTCTAGCCTAACAACAGAGCCAGAGGTAGGGATGAGGAAATAAATCCAATTTAGTTCACATTTTAATGTGAACCTACTTGATTCAGACTTCCTGAAATAATAAGCAAACCAAATGTCTGCAGGAATGTGTACAGTTCTGAATTTTGCAATGTGGTTCTACACTTTGTATAAAATGCATAAATTTGAGGAAAATGTGCATTATATGAAGGTGGATTGGTTGCAAAAAGTTTTGTATATTAGGTGAAATTGCAAAAAAGTACATTATGAGAAATGTTGGTTTTCATCAGGATTTTTTTTAAAATCAATAAAATAAATAATCCTTTCATTTCTAGCCACAGGTTCCCTATCCCTGATGTAAAGAAATGCTTACAGATAGGCCCAAACGGGGGGGGGGGGGGTCATATGGACCATTTGGCCCGGGCCTCCATTCCAAAGGGGGCCTCGGTCAGCATATTCACAATCGCTCACTATTATTTAAATGTAAATACTTAAAATCATCCTTTTCCCTATGTATTTTAAAAAGCACTATTGTATATGAAAATGTGAAAATTATTTATATACTTACTTATTTATAAGACTTCAGAGATGCCCACGGTAAAAAAAAAAAAGGCCGGGGGCACATTATCTACCTGGCCTGGGCCTCTGCATGGCTCTGTATATATATCTACTCAGAAGTAAGTCTAACTGAGTTTAATGGAGCTTCTCTAGGGAAGGCATGTATCAAATTGCAGCCTTAGCCTCTTCCGCCCAAGAATATCCCATCATCATTCTTTGCCTTTCCCAGTTACACAGCTGTGACTGCAGCAAAGCAGTTTGGCCCGCACTGTTTGTGATAGAGATCTGAAGATTCAAAGCAATTACAGTACATGGCTTATATTTTGTAACTGCTGCAAAAGGTTAGGACTGCTGGAAGAACTAGTGCCCTGACAACGATGATAAATCAACCATTTAAAAATCTGTTATTGCTCCCAAGTGAACAGAAGTCAAATGTTTACAACGATGGGGGTTTCCCCTTTAAAGCATCTAATGGTTGGGGCAAAAAAAGGGGAAATCATCTTGCGATAAGAGAATACAGTGCCTAAGGAGAAGAAATTTGTCACCCATGATGCAAATAGATTAAAGACAATGGAAGATCACATTCTAATTAAAAAATGTGACAGTAAATGATAATCTACTAAGCAAATTGCCGATATGTACATCTATTAGCTGTCATGGCAATAAACTGCAACAAATTTACCCAGCATTGCTTACATCTCATTTCCACAACAGAAACAAAGGTAATTTTTACTGTCATGTTTTATGATGAAAGAAAAGGGGTCACTCTTTACAAATACATACTTTTAGATAAAGAAACATCAGACTAGTATGTTTCTCTTGTTAAGGATGAAGACAGATGCAGCCTTCTCAATAGCGGCTATAGCAGCTCCCTCACATAGAATAATAGAATCATAGAGTTGGAAGAGACCACAAGGGCCATCCAGTCCAATCCCCTGCCAAGCAGGAAACACCATCAAAGCATTCCTGACAGATGGCTGTCAAGCCTCCGCTTAAAGACCTCTAAAGAAGGAGACTCCACCACACTCCTTGGCAGTAAATTCCACTGCTGAACAGCTCTCACAGTCAGGAAGTTCTTCCTAATGTTTAGGTGGAATCTTCTTTCTTATAGTTTGAATCCATTGCTCCGTGTCCGCTTCTCTGGAGCAGCAGAAAACAACCTTTCACCCTCCTCTATATGACATCCTTTTATATATTTGAACATGGCTATCAGATCACCCCTTAACCTTCTCTTCTCCAGGCTAAACATACCCAGCTCCCTAAGCCGTTCCTCATAAGGCATTGTTTCCAGGCCTTTGACCATTTTGGTTGCCCTCCTCTGGACACGTTCCAGCTTGTCAGTATCCTTCTTGAACTGTAGTGCCCAGAACTGGACACAGTATTCCAGGTGAGGTCTGACCAGAGCGGAATACAGTGGTACTATTACTTCCCTTGATCTAGATGCTATACTATTGATGCAGCCCAGAATTGCATTGGCTTTTTTAGCTGCTGCATCACACTGTTGACTCATGTCAAGTTTGTGGCCTACCAAGACTCCTAGATCCTTTTCACATGTACTGCTCTCAAGCCAGGTACTCTCACCTGTACTGTAGGACCAGCTTTGACTTACGCATCAGCATAAGCCAAAGGTTGAATCACCTGTCAGCATCACCACCTTCCCTTCCTCAAGCTTCAGATGGACTGTCACATCTTTCAAAAAATATTATTATTATTATTATTATTATTATTATTATTATTATTATTATTATTTACAACAGGCAACTCAAAGTGACTTACAAAGAAAAGAAAGCATACACACAGTCAAACCTCTTCTTACGTCCGCCTCCACTTGCGTCCATTTTGCCCAACGTCTGCGGCAAACCTGGAAGTAACCGGCGGGTTTGCCGCCATTCACACATGCACACAACGGCGCCTCTCCCAGCAACCCGTTTCGACTTCCGGACGGCCTCTGGAACGGATTGCGGTCGTGAGTAGAGGTTCCACTGTACATTAAACTCAGAGGGAGGGGAAATACATTAAACTATCCCACCTCCTCAAAAAGGCCCTAGATCGTCAAAGGCCCAAGGACTGGTTGAAAAGGAATGTTTTCGCTTGGTGCCTGAAGGTAACGATGGCGCCAGGCCAGCTTCCCTGGGGAAAACATTCCACAAATGGGGGGCTACCACTGAAAAGGCCCTTTCTTGTGCTGCTACCACCTGGACCACTCATGGTAGGGGCACATGAAGTGCCACAGATGACAGTCTGTGAGTCCGGGTTAGTTCATATGAGGAGAGAGGGTGCTTGAGGTATTGGGGTCCTGAGCTACATAAAACTAGTAAGATATATATCCCATATGTGTGTTACTACACTTAGGCTAAAGGGACATCACTCAGTGGTACAGCACATGCTTTTCATGCAAAGGGTCCCTGATTCAATCCTGGGCATCTCCAAGCTAGACAGGGAAAGATTTTTATCTGAAACTCTGAAGAGCAACTGCCAGCCAGTCGTATACAGTTCTGACCTAGATTGGCCATTAGTCTAACTTTGCGTAAGGCAGATTCTTCAGTTATCAGAAATGCCTCCATGTTGTTGTTAACACCACCAACCTTCCCTAAACTATGTGCAATCAATCAATTCCTCCATTTTTGCTGTTCACGAAATCCTTAAAAATTAGGCACACACTTGAAGCACTTCTGGCTTTTCCCAGTAAAAGGCTATACTCATTTCTTCTTCTGCAATGATTAGATAATGAATTCCTATAATCACAGAGTTAATCCATGTACACAGCAATTCTACTGATTCAGTGTGAGTAAAGACTTCGTTTACTGAGACTGTTTCCACATTCATTTAACTTGTTTTGTGCTTTGTTTTAAAAGTCGCAGTATTCATCTAGTCCATTCACACTTTCGAGTCCATTAACAGCCTTCCCCGATAAGTCTCTTAGCTCATCCATTTTGCTAGCTCACTCTGCCTGTTACATGTGTCCTACTTCATAGAGGACAGTCCTATGCCTGAAGGAGCCCTATTATTTGACTTTAAAGATCCACAACATACATTTAAGAGTATGGCTTCTTTCAAAGAATCCTGAAGACTGTAGTTTTCCCCTCACAGAGCTACAGTTAAAGGTAAAGGGACCCCTGACCATTAGGTCCAGTCGCGGACAACTCTGGGGTTGTGGCGCTCATCTCGCTCTATAGGCCGAGGGAGCCGGCGTACAGCTTCCGGGTCATGTGGCCAGCATGACTAAGCTGCTTCTGGCAAACCAGAGCAGCGCACGGAAACGCTGTTTACCTTCCCGCCGGAATGGTACCTATTTATCTACTTGCACTTTGATATGCTTTCGAACTGCTAGGTGGGCAGGAGCTGGGACAGAGCAACGGGAGCTCAACCCATCGTGAGGATTCGAACCGCTGAACTTCTTATTGGCAAGCCCTAGGCTCTGTGGTTTAGACCACAGCGCCACCCATGTCCCACAGTTACCAGCACCCTTAAAAAAAACAACCAGTGCTATATTTCTAGAAAAAGAGGTGCTGGAACTCACCACAAATGCCTCCCTTGTTCTCTTATAATGGCAGTGGTGCCCACCTGAGAGGTGCTGGTAATTGTAGCTCTTTGCAGGATCCCTGGCAGTAAAAAGGGTGCTCCATGCAACACAGTTCCTGCCAAGGAGATGGTCTTCTAGAGCCAGTGAGTGGTAACAGACTGAGAAAAGACTTTGAGCATTTTATTTCCTATTGTGCATTTCTCCCCAACTGTTGCCTTCAGACAACAGTGGAGGTGTGGGTCAATTTACCCAGCAGTGGTATGAGTGATGGGAGTCACCATCCTCACACTGTCATTATTGCTGCTTACCTTGGCAGGGCTGATATGAAAAGGACCTACGTGGTTGTGCCAGTAGGAACACTAGAAGGGCAGTAGAGTTCCCCACTGTGGCTGTTTGGAGCTCTGAGTCAGAGCTCTGGCAATCCACACATTCATCCTGGCTGATCTCCTTGAACCAGTTCATGCAGAAGCATCTCCAGCGTACTTATTTTTGCCATCCTAACTCTTTCATCTTCATTGCATTCTTAACTTTGTGAGAGGAAGCAGGGAATTGACACTGGAACGGACATCACTAAACATCACAAGAGTGAGGTATCAGCAGACATGGGGTGGAACCCCCCCCCCAAAAAAAAAATAGCCTAAAGAGGACAAAAGGGTAAAGGACCCCTGGGCGGTTAAGTCCAGTCAAAGGCAACTATGTGGTGTGGCACTCATCTCGCTTGCATGCCTAGGGAGCCGGCTATTGTCCACTGACAGCTTTCCATGCCATGTGGCCAGCAGGACTAAACCGCTTCTGGTGCAATGGAACACCCTGACAGAAGCCAGAGAGCATGGAAACGCCGTTTACCTTCCCGCCGCAGCGGTACCTATTTATCTCTTTGCAGCGACGTGCTTTTGAACTGCTAGGATGGCAGGAGCTGGGACAGAGCAACGGGAGCTCACCCCATCGTGGGGATTCGAACCGCCAACCTTCTGATCGGCAAGCCCAAGAGGCTCAGTGGTTGAGTCCACAGCGCCACCCGCATCTAAACATGGTCAGGGTGATTATTTACTTTTATGCAAGGGGGTGAGTGGTGGAAGGCAGAGGGGATTGAACTGGAATGGAGAGCCCTGAAAGAAGCAGAGCTTGCTGGCTGGAACCTTCAACGGAAACACTCCACCCTGAAACATTTTGTTGCAGTTTCCCCCTGATCTTATGCTCTCATGTTGACCTGTCTAACACCTGCAGATGAAGACTACTACTGTTGAAGGCACAGGAACGGCTGCCATAATGGTGGAATAAAAAGGAACCATCTCAGAAGGTTGCTGTGACAGTGAGCCCAATTTTCAGAAAAGCACTGTTGAAATCACTTTACATATTCCAAGTGCTGCATAAATGATTCACGGTAATAAGAGGTCGCTGCACAGTGGTGGACTACTTAGGCCTACAAAGGGGCTGGCTGCCTGCTGTGCGAGTTTCATGTAACAAAGTGGGAGATGATCCAGATTTCCCTCTCAGGAACCCCCTGTTCTGTCTCGAAAAGCTAACGGAGAAAGGGGAGGCTGTATCAGGAGGGCCCTGCCTTTCGCTAAAATCCCACATGCAGCCGGCGCATAATCTCTAAGGAGATTATCTCGCACCCCATGTAAGAAATATACTTTTAGAATATTAAAGAGTGAAGGCCACATCAGAGCAACTGGCAGGATAAAAACCTTTAAGGGAAGAGCAGTAACCTTCTTTGATATGAAAAAAAGAGAGAGGCTCTGCTTGAGAAAAGATCACTGAATATTCTGTTTGAGTCATTGTTACATTAATGAAAGAAAGGCGGGGGGCGGGCAGGAAGCGAGGAAATCCTTGGTGACTCTAACCGATCATCAAATTTTAGTGCACTCCAGTATAATAACATATTTCTATATTAAAGGCACATGCATTAAAAGTCATGAAAACGTTCCATATTTACAAGTCACCTTCACACAAGTTTTCATCTTTCTTTCTTTTTTACTCTCGCCTTTTTACTGCTTCCAAGAAATGTGGGATACATTTCAAACATTTATTTACCGGCTGCACCAGACTGTGTATGGTATCTGCTATTTAAATCAGGGATTGAGGGGGGGTGGACTTCAGGTGGTTGCGGGGAGCAAATATTCCCCCCGCCGACCTCTCTAGCTTGCCCTTGAGACTCCAACCCAAGTCACACACCCTCCAGAGGCACAAAACTATTCAGCCTTTCATTGCACCTTCCTTGACAGTTTTTGCAAGGCTGGAATGTCTCCTTACCTGCCTGGGTGGAAGATAAAGAGGTGTGTGGGTGTGGGTGTGTGTAGAAACTAGCCTACCGTTCAAGGGCCAAATTCACTTTTGCCTCTGGACACCCTGCCCACCAGGACAGTGACCCTAGTGACCCTATTTTCCAGGGACAGTCCCAGATTTACAGAAGCCATCTCGGATTCTGATTTAGTCCCAGAATGTCCCACTTTTCCTTAGCAATCCCTGTTATCATTAGATAAATGTTGGAGGGTAAGGTAGGACACTCCTATTTTCATCAGATGAATGTTGGAGAGTATGGAGTTATGCAAACACACACACACCCAGCCAATGAGATAAGTAACTATTCAACCTTTAGAAGACATCTGAAGGCAGCCCTGTATAAGGAAGTTTTTTTAATGTTTAATGTTTTACTATGTTTTTATATATGTTAAAAAGCCATCTATAGTAGCTGATGCAACCCATTCAGATGGGCAGAGTATAAATAGTAACATTATTGTTGTTGTTGTTACTACTACTACTACTACTACTACTGAATGGTATGTCCCTATTTTCAAAGTAGAAATGTTGCGAGGGTATGCACCAGTTGCACGTGCTCCCCAGACGTTCCCCTAAATGCAAAAGTGGGCTCACCAGGGCTGGAAAATGTTCACAACCTAAATGAACAGCATCCCGGAAACTAAGAATGGTGGGAAATTTATCCTTCCCCGGTGTTCTCAGCTAATCAACCACTGTATGTGAAAAATGAACACATAAATTATGTTTTACCAAACATTATTGAAAGGGTGACATAGGGCTGCAGTCCTATGATGGCAGTCCTACAATTTTCATCCTGCTGAGTTCTATCCTGTAACTTCTGCAAGTTACTGCTTTGCAGACTATGTTGTTTGTGGGCATGCCACTATTGCCTGCATTTGCAAGTACTATCAGAAAATGCAAGAAGGCATAATTAATCTGCATTTTGAATCATTTGCACTGCTGGCTAGCTTTTTGTTTTCCTTATTTTTACTCCCACTGGCAAGCAGCATCTGCAAAACAGATGAAGGGCTTTACCGACAACCAGTCGGATGGCAATTAATGCAAAAATGCCTTTGATGGAACATATAGATATATATTAACAGCAAAAGAGAAGTCTTGATGAAAACCAAAACAACAGCAGGTGACTTGTTTATTCATACCTATTTTTAGGACAAATTGTTTCTGTGTCTGACTATCCACCTTTGTTCACATTTTTTTTAAAAATAGTGGTTGAGAATAAAGTGGGGAAAGAAAGTTGGAAACAATACTTTAGTTATATATATATGGAGAGGCTTAATTGCAAACATGGCAGGCAAACTATTGTTCAGGACATAAAAAATTAATATTATTAGGTCAAAATAAAAACCAAGGATCAACACATTGTGTCAGGTTTCAAGTTGGAAGTAAATTTCAGGGTGGACTTGATTGTTTGGAGAGGGAGTTTCTCAACAAGCTTCTATGGCCTGTCTTTGTTCAGTTCTCTGCTCATCTGAGTAGTGTTTGCAATTGTGAGATCACTATATCAAGGTGAACATCATTAATCCCATGTGGGGAATCCAAGGAAGAAGGCAAAGTGGGACCATCAGGCAAAGCAGAAGGTCAGGGAACTCTCCCTAGTTCCACCTCCAGCCAAAAGAATTTGGAGGCTGTGGACAGATAATAGTGAGAATCAGACAAAAATGGACTGATGAAGCTTGGGGGTTTCAAGGTGCACATAGCATGTGGCCTTAGAAAACAGGCAGATAAGAGAAGAAGTGGGAGACTACCCGATGCAAAAGAGAAGGAGAAGGAGAAGAGTTTGGATTTGATATCCCGCTTTATCACTACCCAAAGGAGTCTCAAAGCGGCTAACATTCTCCTTTCCCTTCCTCCCCCACAACAAACACTCTGTGAGGTGAGTGGGGCTGAGGGACTTCAAAGAAGTGTGACTAGCCCAAGGTCACCCAGCAGCTGCATGTGGAGGAGTGGAGACACGAACCCGGTTCCCCAGATTACAAGTCTACCGCTCCTAACCACTACACCACACTATGGGGAACAATTTGACCTCTAAGGACCAACCTGGTCCTACTGAGCTGATGATTCCATGAACCCAAGTGGAGGGGAGAGTGGAATTGCAACTCACACCCACTGGCCTCGCCTGTGCAAACAGATGAGCTACTCAAGCTGCAGTTCCAGGTATTCAGACTCCGAAAAATCAGCAAGCTTATTTTATAAGTAGCATGTGCATAGGCTGCATTTGAAGATTCTGCTGCCAAACACAAAGGCCAGGGTAAGATCAGTTGCCACAGACTCACTCTGATCTCCATGCCTTTTAATGCCCACAGAATGGGCATCTGAACAGGGTTCCTGTAGAGTGCTGGTCCCAAATACTCTCTGCGCCAGGTTCTGACAATTAACTTCCTTCCTCCCCCTGAGGCTGAGGACCAGAGGGAAATGATGCCGTGCTCTCTCAAGCCCCTTCACACCGTCCTCCTCAGCATGAAGAAAGGAGAGATACGAAATAGGGCAACACCACCCTGATTAATTTCCATCCTGGAGAACCAGAAATAAAATTAAAAATTCTCTCTGTGCTCCAGAATAGAAACTGTTTACTTTATTAATACACAAAGAGTTGCGCGTGGTTCGTCTTTAAAAAATAATAATAAGTAAATAAAGCCTCCCCAGCCTGTCAAGTTCAAATGAGATGCATCAGGAGAAGAAAGAAGAGCAGACATCAAACATTACTCCATTGTCAGTCAGAGCCAGCTGGCTTGAGTATGCTATATGGATTCCACTGTGATTGAGTATACCTGATTCTGATACTTTTTATTTACAAAAAGAAAGAAAACTGGACAGGAATTAAGCATTGCAAGAAGTAAATATTTTAACCATTTTGCCCATAGGATGTTCTAATGGCATGTGAACAATACAGTCATATGAGCTGCAGCAATTGATCAACAGGATAGACCCACCTTCCTTATGAAGATAAATTATGAGGGGGTGGGTGGTAGGAAAGGGTGGTGTGGTAAGAGATTTATGAAGCTCTGCTTAGTTGTACCCGAAGTTGTGCCCCCCAATGCCTTGGGATGGTGGGAGGTATAGCCCAGTCATGTCTGCTGAGCACCACATGGGCTATTCCAGGTGTACAGAAAGACATCTTCTCCCTCTCACATAACACTAGAAATTGAGGTCACCCACAGAAATTATTTGGCAGCAGATTTAGGGCAGACCAAAAGGGTGCATGTCCCATAACGGACCTATGGACTTTGTTGCTGCCATTAAGAGGTGCTGGTGGTCACTGGTCTCCTCATAAAGGAGATTAGACAATTCCATGGAGGGTAAGTCTAGTTATCACAACTTGCGTTCTCACCCGTTCTCCTCTCCCCTTCCTTCCTCACAGCTTCTGCTAGTCACATCACATATCCCAGTGCATAGTCCTGCCCATTATCTTATTACAGCCAGCTCAGAGGCGATTGACTTATTTCATCTAGTTTTAGTGTCCTATGTTTCCAACTACCAGCTTGGGATAGTGTTAATACTGCAAGCTGTCAAAAATGAGCTGCATTAAGGTGCAGCTGCTATAAAAGACTGAGCTTTGTAGTACATTGAGCAGGAACTGCAGCTCAATATACTATAGATCGGAATAGCCCCTGGTCTCCGGAGATGCCCTTTCCTCATTGGCCGGTTGGGAACTGCTGCACTACTTGCTTTCTGCTCGATTTCTACAAAATTTCTTCCCTGTGGTGTAATCCCCAACGGGGTGCTAATTGGCCGAGAAAGGCTTATGCATCTGGCCCTGCCTTCATATGATGTCTAAGTTCACACGCCCTGATGGTGGTGTATAGGAGGCCTGAGAAAGAAAACACTGAAGAGAATAGGTGCTACGGGAACTTCTAGGTCCATCAAGAGAAGGAGTGTGTGATAGCAAAAGTTTTGCAGACCATAGAGAAATGCTCTTTTCTTCCCCGTTCTAGCAGTAGTGATCATCCACAACGGTATGGAACCTAGAGGAGAAGGAGGAAGGTTCATGACTAATTGCTGATAGTCTATGGCAGGGGCCAGCAAACGTTTTCAGCAGGGGGCCGGTCCACTGTCCCTCAGACCTTGGGGGGGGGAGGCTATATTTTGGAAGAAAAAACAAATGAATGAATTCCTATGCCCCACAAATCACCCAGAGATGCATTTTAAATAAAAGGTCACATTCTACTCATGTAAAAACACACTGATTCTGGGACCAGTAGCATACGGAGTTGCTTGGCCGCCTGGAACGGCAAATGCGGGGGGCACCCCCCAGGGCGGGGTGCCACTCTGTAGCGTGCATGCATTGTGTGTCATGACATCCTGACACATGCACACTACGGGGTGCAGTCCGTCTGGGCTGCAGCAAATGCGCAGTCCATCCGGGCTGCCGCTCGCCAGGCTGCTGGGTGTGAACAGCCGCCGCATGGATGGAGTGCCGGGCGGCGGGGCTTGGCTTGGGAGTCGCGGGGGGGGTGGCACAGAGTGTCACCCCCCTCCAGGGTGGCTCCCGGGTGGCCTGCCCCCAACGCCCCCTTGCTCCACCCCTGTCTGGGACTGTCTAAGGACTGGATTTAGAAGGCGATTGGGCCGAATCCGGCCCCCGAGCCTTAGTTTGTCTACTCATCGTCTATGGCTCCCTGAGTAGATGGACTGACTACCTATCAGGGAACCTGTTTGCAGCATATTTCCTGCATTGGCAAGAGGATGCTAGGAAATGGTAACTTATTTTATGAAGGATGCCCCACGTGTTTCAGCTGCAGATCTGCCTCAGGTATTTCTGCGTGCCTTATCTTAGTACCGCTAATCAAAAACAGAGCCTCAAGTGTGCAGTCCTATGCACACATACTAGACAGGTGGCATCGTAGAACTCGATGGAACTTCTTTGTGAAAAAACCTGCAAAGGGCCATGCTGTTAGTGATGCTAAAAGAGACAAATAAACCAGAAGACATGGAGAAGGGTTGTTGAACAGATGTCCTACTTTCCCCCCTAGAGACTAAGCATACCAAGAATAGCATCTTTAAACAGATGGAATGTAGCACAGCAGGCAGAGTAGACCAATAATCAGACACAATGGCTATGTTCAGACAGCACAATAAACCATAGGTTAACATGGTAGGAATGAACTGCATTGGGCCTTTGGTTCGCCGACTCCTACTTTTCCTCCCCTAAAGTTATTCTGAAACAAGTCAAGCTCAAACCAGAGTTGAAGCTGGATCCTTTAAATTAACCATAGTTAATAATAATAATAATAATAATAATTTTATTATTTGTACCCCGCCCATCTGGCTGGGTCTCCCCAGCCACTCTGGGCGGCTTCCAACAAATATTAAAATACATTAAAATATCACAGATTAAAAACTTCCCTAAACAGGGCTGCCTTCAGGTATTTTCTGAATGTCAAGTAGTTGCTTATCTCTTTGACCTCTGATGGGAGGGTGTTCCACAGGGCAGGCGCCACTACCGGGAAGGCCCTCTCCAAAAACAGCTGGAGACCAAAGTTTGGGGAATACTGATTAAGATGAACCACAGTTCTGAGTTCAAAAAGGATTAGATGAATTCATGGAACAGGAGACTATCAGTGGCTACTAGCCACAATGGCTATGTTCTACTTCCACTGTAGACAGAGCATACCTCTGAATGCCCGTTGCTGGGAATCGCAAGTGGGAAGAATGCTGTTGCATTCAAGAGCTTCTCTTGGGAATCTGGGTGGCCAGTGGGAGAACAGGATGTTGGACTAGATGGGCCACTGGCCTGATCCTGCAGGGCTTTTCTTGTGTTCTTATGATGACATAGCAAGCTGTGGTTAATCAAAATTGGAAATGAAAGCTTCTCAACTCCTTCTTCTGGCCATGCTGGGGAAGAAGAGGGCAGGAAAAGGAGTTGTGCAAACATGAGGCCCACCATAGCTCATGGCTGCCCAGTAAATATAAAACCTGTTTGACAGGTCTTTGGTAGCTACATATCTGTGCTGTCTGGGGGAGCAGGAGAATGGGGAGGTAGTCATATTTGATCACCTGCGAGGTATTTTGAAAAGGCTCACACGGAGCACCTTTGGTGGAAAACACAGATTTGGGGGAGGGCTGTAGCTCAGCAGTAGAGCATCTGCTTTTCATGCAGAAGGTCCTAGGTTCAATACCCATCATCTCCAGGTCTGACAAGGAGAGACCCCATCTGAAACCCTGTGTAAGCACTACTGAGCACAATGGACCAAGGGACTGACTCATGACCATACATGCCTAATTGGGTTACAGATAGAGAAAATACATGGCATTCGGCCTCTAATTCCATAATCCAGTAGTTTGTCCCAGGAATATCAGCAACTGTCTGACTGGTTGTTCTTAAAAGTGTTTATTGTGTTTGCTACTTCATCTCCATCATGCCAAATTCAAAATCAGAACAGCTCCTTCATTTTAACCCCCCCCCCCCAAACAAATCTCACCTTTTAACAAGTGGGATGTCAGAGGTGCAGCTGAAAAATCAAACATGCTCCCTGGATGAATGATGTGCCATTTAAAATGCTTCCAGAAGGTGCAGAGTTTCCATTGTGCTGCTTTTGCCAGAAACAACAAGCCCCTGCTTTGAGACTTAGTGGTCCCACAGAGGATGGTCCCCAGCTTCAATATATTTGACATGTTCACCTGTTAGTACTCATTATGGTCATTATCAACTATTGCTGTTCATTATGGTGTTATGCAGATGACTACAAGATTAACTACACTAATGGCACTGAGGATGTGGGAGAGCTCTTTGCATGAAACATTCACGTCACCTCAGCTGCCCTGCGATTTGAAAAGAGATATAGATATAGATAGATGTTAGACAGACAGATAGATAGACAGAGATAGATAGATAGATGATAGAGATATTAAAGCTAATGTAGAACACCATTATTTTACTTCTTAGTTTCTGAAAATTATTGTGGATCGACTTGAACCACACAGAAAAACCAGTGACTGAAGCACATTACCAAACTTAAAACCATGGAGAGACCTGGTCTGAACAAAGACATTGGATTCTTATATCATTATACATGACAAAGCTATCTTTAGCAATCTCACCCCTTACTTTTTCCTTTAAGGCTAATTGCAGTCGTTAACAGTCGTCAACAGGTTTTCCACACCCACCAGCCAATCACCCATTCCCACTACCCTTCTGAGTAATACCCCTCCTCACTCTCTCACTATACTTAAGGGTCTGGTGACTTCTGTTTCAGTGTATCTGAAGAAGTGCGCCTGCACACGAAAGCTCATACCGGAGTGGGGAACCTGCATTTGCCACCACAGCATCACTTGATGGGGAGCCCTGAGTTCCAAGTGGGTATGATGGTTTTCAAATGTATCCCACCATCAGTCAAATAAACATATGAAGGAGTAGTGGGATCAGGAAACCTGGATCAGGAACTGCAATTGGCCCAGGGTTCCCAATTGTGAGGAACATGTGTGGGGGTCCTTTTTATGGTGTACGCATGTCATACTGGGGAAGGGAATGGCCATTGCCAAATGACATTTGCGGACATGACCAATGGGCTCAAAGGTGCTTCTCCCTCACATTTTCTGTGAATGCATATCGCTGGTGCTCCTGTTCATGACCCTTTTATCTGTAGGACTCAATAATCTGCAAAACAAACAAACAAACAAACAAAACCCCAATTTTGCCTGCAGTTGTTCATGTCACGTTTTTGGGTGTACATTTAACACATCTTCAATGTACACCTTAAAGCGAGAAATCTGTGGCCAGATATTGCTGGACTTCAAGCCCCATCAGACCCAGCCAACATGGTCAATGGTCAAGGATGATGGGAGCTGTAGTTATGCAACATCTGGAGGGCCACAGCTCTCCATTCCCTAATCTAAAAGGCAGTGTGCTCTTCCTAACAGTGTAGGAAAGAAACTAGTAGATCTTTAAATTTTAGCATTAGATGACCAATGTAAACACATTCAGGCTCCTTTCCTGTATTTTTGAGTTCAGCCTTGGTTAAGTCCAGGCCTCCGTCATTTCTTGTCTACAATGTAGTTTGATGTACAATGAAGCTTGACATTAGATCAGGAAAAACCAAAGCAAAAAAACATTAATATTGCATCTACATAAGCACTCATCACCCTTCTCTCTCTTTTTTAAAATCTAATTTCATAAACTACTGTAATTGGATATATATATATATATATATATATATATATATATATATATATATATATCCCCAACCCACCTTAAATTAGAATACAATGAAATTTTTATATGCAAAAATGATATTGCTTTTTATATTTTTCCTCAATCTCATTGTATGCATGATGACATATTTCACATTGGCAGCTTGGTTTAATGCTACAATTTCAGGTAGCCTGGGGTGCTTCAATTTAAGTACTATCCAAATCAAATATTGAAAAACTGTTGGTATAGACCATTGCTAAGCAGTGTATGTGTGTGTGTGTGTGTGTGTGTGTGTGTGTGTGTTAACATGAGGAACTAAATGAGAAGAGATTGCAATATCGCTTATCCTTCTGTCAGTATCAGGAGCAAACAAAAGCAATTAGGGTCTCTATCTTTGCAGTAGCTTCTTTTCCTTCTTGTTTATCGTGCACTGAAAATGTCATGAGAAGAGTGTTGGTTTCTGACTAGGGAGATCCCTAACTGGCCACAACACGTATGATGATTGGCAGGGAGGTGGGAAAATCTGTAATACTGGGGGGGGGGGGGTGCCCCGTTCATTAGACTTGCCAACTCCCCTGCCATTGCGCTCACATTAAGCCACCGTGAGCATCTGGTGCCATCCCTGTTGCTTTTTCATTGGCAAGTCAAAATATGTCTCCTTGCCCAGGCTTTTGAAGTGGAGTGTAAGATGCAGTCACAGAAGAAGAGGAGGAGGAGGAGGAGGAGGAGGAGGAGGAGGAAGAGGAGTTTGGATTTGATATCCTGCTTTATCACTACCCGAAGGAGTCTCAAAGCGGCTAACAATCTCCTTTCCCTTCCTCCACCACAACAAACACTCTGTCAGGTGAGTGGGGCTGAGAGACCTCAAAGAAGTGTGACTAGCCCAAGGTCACCCAGCAGCTGCATGTGGAGGAGTGGAGACACGAACCCAGTTCCCCAGATTACAAGTCCACCACTTCTTAATCACTACACCATGCTGGCTCTCCACCTTCTACAGAGCAATGGAAACCAAACCTTTGTGGTGTAATTGTTTTTGTGAACTTTTGCACCTTAGTGTGAAGGGGAGGTAAATAAAAAAAGTACCTAACAAGTAAATTAAAAAGATGCTTCCTCTGATACTTCTGCTGGCATGCTATTAAGTGAAAAGTAGTTTGTACAGACAGATGGGTATCTCAGGACTTGAGTTCCCCATTCTCTCTTCTTTCTCCTTGACCACATTTGTTCAGTGATAGCTCAAAATGTGATTTATATTGGGGAAGGATTACATTTTTCTAAACTATGGCATCAGGCCTTATAAAAAGAGATCTTGAAACCAGAAGGCCTGTATCATGGGTCTCCAGCCATATATTACCTTTAAAGGCAAAAAAAAAAAAAACAAAGATGTTACTGGTCCTCGTTCACTTCTCTCATGAGAGACATTTTAACACTACCCCAGGCCTGTAATGTGAAATCCTAGAATATAGTCTCCAACGCCGATACTGTGCTACAACCACCTGTCTCCCTCAGCTATGTGGGGCTACCTTTGAAGGTGACCCGGAAACTGCAATTAATCCAGAATGCGGCAGCTAGACTGGTGACTGGGAGTGGCCGCCGGGACCACATAACACCGGTCCTGAGAGATCTACATTGGCTCCCAGTGCGTTTCCGAGCACAATTCAGAGTGTTGGTGCTGACCTTTAAAGCCCTAAACGGCCTCGGTCCTGTATACCTGAAGGAGCGTCTCCACCCCCATCATTCAGCCCGGACACTGAGATCCGGCGCCGAGGGCCTTCTGGCGGTTCCCTCACTGCGAGAAGCAAAGCTACAGGGAACCAGGCAGAGGGCCTTCTCGGTAGTGGCGCCCGCCCTGTGGAACGCCCTCCCATCAGAAGTCAAGGGAATAAACAACTACCTGACATTCAGAAAATACCTGAAGGCAGCCCTTTTTAGGGAAGTTTTTAATGTGTGATATTTTTGTATTTGAATATCTGTTTGAAGCCTCCCAGAGTGGCTGGGGAAATCCAGCCAGATGGGCGGGGTACAAATAATAATAATAATAATAATAATAATAATAATAATAATAATAATAATAATAATAATTACTCCCCACCCCACCCCCAGTCAAAGGCCACATGTGCACTTTACATTCAAAGCACTAGTACAGCACTAGCAGTCAATGCTTCCTGGGAACTGTGGTTTGTCAACAGTGCTGAGAGTTGTCAGGAGACCAGCTAATTCCCCTCACAGAGCTACAATTCCCAGAGTGGTTTATCAATCATCAATCCCTCCACGCAGGGAGCTCTAGGAATTGTACCTCTGTGATAGGAATCTGAGCGGCTCTTGGGCTGGAAATGGCTCCCATGTGGAAGTATGAGCTCTCATAAACTGCACCTCCATATGAGGGTTGCCCAGCCACAAACCCAACAGCAAGGCTTTCTTGACCCAGAGGATTGCTGGGTGTGTCTTTTTGTCGAAGGGTCAGCAGCAGGGTCTTCTGCCCTCCTACAAAGAATTAAAGCAACGTGCAGCCCAGATAAAAAGATTTCAAAGGGAAGAGGCCACCTTTTGTACTTTGAAAAGCAAATCAATGAGCTTGTTTTGTGCTTTTCTGCTTTTCGCACCCACCTAAGCAAAACAAAACAGAATGTCACTGGTTATACGAGTATCATTAAGAACCACTTGGACAAAAAAAAATGTGCAGTGACATTTGGTCCAGATAAGAAAGCCCTAGTAAAATTAACAGAGTGCTTTTCGATCCATTGTCCCTTTCTCCAATTGTTTGTCAATATGTATAGGCTGACTTCAGAACCTGTCTTTACCGCTTCACATTCTTTAATATATCACCCATCCATCCAGCCATTCCGAAATCTCAGTTATACAGTCAAGGCTCAGGGATCATCTACAGTGCCAAGCCAAATGTTTCTCCTGCGTGGTTGTTGTTGTTGTTTACCATTTTCCATCACTTTATGAGAAAAAAATTGCATTTGAACATTATCGAAAGGGAGAGTACATTCTAGCGAAATTCTCACGAGTGGGGTCCATAGATTTTCTTCTGCTTTCAAGGTGGCGAAGGTCTGCTTGTTAATGTCCTTTTTTGTCATTCTGCAAATCATTTCTCTATTGCCCTTTACTCTGCAGCCTTCCTGGGTGCCCCCTGTTTCCTGAAAACCCCATTGTGCCCTCTGCTGGGCTTTCCTGTAAGCACAGGGTGGTGGGGAGGCTGCCTGGCAGCTGTTCATTGTTGTTGGCTTTAAAAATAAATCAGTGAGAAAAAGTATCCACAGAAGTTCGTCATCCACCAAATGGATGGCTAGTCCACGCCCCCGTGGTGCCTGTGGTTTGCAAAATGTTTTTAATATTGTATATTTTTGCAAATTGCTTTGAGATACCATCCTAGCACTACACTTGGGCTCAGCAGACTAGCTTTAGGGGTACAGGGATGGCAGTGTGGCTCACGAACCTCAATCTTTCAAGCAGCTAAGCACAGCATTTTGCACCCCAGCCCCCAGCATTTGCTACCCAAGGCAGTTACCGCAGGCTGCCTAATGGTAGGGCCAGGCCTGAATGCTGTCAAAGCAGCAAATTAAATTACACAAAGTGTTCCATAAATATCAGCTGGCATAAAAAGTAATCAAAAACTAAACCTTGTTTCCCTTGTTATTTTCATAGTTAAATGCAATATTAATACATTAATCTAATTTCAGATTTTGAAAGCTATCATTAGGGGGGGGGAGAATGCATATTTATTTTTCTTTATAAAGGGAAAGCTTTGAAGATAACTTCTGGTGATGACAGAGGATTTTTGACAGATAATTCTACAGTAATGATTAGAACCAACATGTTTTAGCTCAAAAAAGACTTCCATCAAGGGCAAAATGTTATTCCCCTTGAAATATGAATCCAGGCTCCATGATGTATGCTATCAGGTCAAACCATATTAAGAATGTAATTATAAGATATTGGCATATTTAAAAAGGGATCCAAGTTTTAAAAGTCATATGTCATTGAGGATCAACTTGATAAAAAAAAAATATGTTTATATTTGAAAGTTTAGTTCACATAAATGAATTTCTCAACTTAGAAAGTTTTTTTTTCTTTCTTGTGTAAAAGACACACACACATACAACCTCCAACTCAGCCTCCCCCCCACCAAAAACAAGGCTAACAATCCACCCTATGAACCATGGCACAAACATAGCATTTTAATGGATGGGGTACAAAATTGCTGTCACATGCTGACGCTGTCCTCACTTAGGCACAATAGCACACAGGGGCTTGTTTACTCAAGAGGAGGGAAGGGGAACCTGTGGCCAGCATAGCCAATAGTCAGTGGATGATGGGAACTGTAGTCCAACAATGTCTACAGGGCCCTAGGTTCCTCATTCTAGGCGCAACCATTCTAGCGAATATCATATTTAGTCATATCATTCTCTGCTTTCTTGGCAAATCTAAACCATCCTGCCAGATCAGAGGGTTGGAACCAACAGTGTCTTCTTTTTGAGGTCTCTAAGCATGCCTCTAAGCATGGAGGGCACAAGGAGAAGGGGACGACAGAGGATGAGATGGTTGGACAGTGTTCTCGAAGCGACTGGCATGAGTTTGGCCAAACTGCGGGAGGCAGTGGAGGATAGGGGTGCCTGGCGTGCTCTGGTCCATGGTCTCACGAAGAGTCAGACATGACTGAACGACTGAACAACAACAACAACAACAACAACAAGCGTGACCTACATATGATGAACCTCACTTGCTTCTGCAAATGGCCTCCCAGGACAAATATGAATCCAGACAATGAGAATACAACTAGGTTAGCTTGCCTGTCTCCCTGTCCTTTACTATTTGTCTTTGATGGAGTGTTGTGCCGCAGCAAAGGCAGAACACCCAACCACTTGCTTGGCCTGGCTTTTGGCACTAGTTGCCTCTGGGCACCAGTTATTTCTGCATGTTGGCACTGGGTGCATAAACACTGTATTTGACTCTATAAATGTCAATTTGTTGGGTGGTGCGTGAAGCTCTGATCCTTGAAAAAGTTACTTGGGAAAGCGCGGCATTGTCGTGCATATGAATTAATGATTATGGTACTTAATCTTTTGGCAAATGCTACTGAAATAACTTAATATCTTTTATTATGGGATTATGCTGAAGGAAAACAGTTAATCAGTTTGTAGGGCTGGGAATAATGCTTCCACACAAACACACACAGAGAGAGGCAGTGGGGATGTGGGGCAGGGAGAGAGAACATTTTCTCAGCCTTTGAAAGTATATGGCCATTTTGGTGATTTGGGAGGGTAATTTTCAGAAGTGTGGGTAAAATGGCCAAGCTGAACAATATCTGAGCCAAAATTGCTCTGTTTTCAGGGAAATCATTTTCAACAGACTAAAAAAAAAAAAAATCCCTTCCTTTTCCAATGACCTTTTATTTATTTTTTAAGAACTACCAGGGAGGACATATGCATCAAAAACTGGTTTCATATCTCTGCAGCCCACACCTTTATGGGTCATCAAACATGCCCAAAGAAGGTATCAGTTTTAGTCCCTGGCATCTCCAAGATAGAGCTGGTTGAGACCTCAGACTGAAACGGTGGAAAGCTGCTGCCAGGCAGTGTAAAAAATACTGAGCTAGATGGACCAATGGTCTGACTCAGTATAAAATAGTTTCTTGTGTGATTTCATCCCATATTTTACATGACCCCCAATTGGCTGAAATAACCCATTTAACTAATCCAGAAAGGAACAACAAGCAGTAATTTGCGGGAAACGGCTGCCAAGTAGTGGCAATACTCTATGAAGAGTATAGCCAGCACAATCTTCATGTAAGTCTTACAAAATGGCACCAAATTTATGCAATGTTTAAATAAAAAATGGCAGTCAATCATTTCTACTGTACAATTCCCTGCCACAAGAGAAAAGGTAAATTTTACACTGAAGTGGATTGTTGATTTATTCTTCCTAACTAGTTCTAGGCGGTTGTGTTTGTGTGTGTGTGTGTGTGTGTGTGTGTGTCTGTCTGTCTGTCTGTCTGTCTGTCTGTCTGTCTGTCTGTTTGTCTGTTTGTCTGCCTGCCTGCCTGCCTGCCTGCCTGCCTGCCTGCCTGCCTATCTATCTCGTACAAACAATATTCCCCATCAAAATCGGATTCTGGCTATGGTTTATAACTCTCTTAACATTTCATATAGGTAGCACACTTTACAATATATAAAGAAATATAACATCAAAATGCTTGAGAAAGCTTATTTCTAAGAAGGGACTCACCTCCTTTCCCCCAAACGTACAAACTAGCCGTTTTCCCTATTTTGTTGCTTTCTCCCAATTTTAATGCTACTAATTCATCCTTCCTGCAAAATGAACAACTTAACAGGCAGAACATATTTGGGTGAAAAGAGGGAAACTACATTTTAGTTGGGTTCATTTGATCCAGTTTGTCAACATCTATAAGTACACAACCATTACTGGGAACACTTAACAGTATATTGCAAGCTTTTATCACCCCAAGCTAGACTTTCTAATTTCCCCCCTCTTCTCTTTAATACTGCTACTCTCTTCTTCTTCTTCTTCTTCTTCTTCTTTTGAGGGACTTGAAAGTCAGGCCTCTGAAGGAGCCAAAATGTAGAATCCCAGTTACATATACACATTCTCTTGAAATAAATCAAAGTACTTTGCTCCTTAAAATCCACTTATTCATGAAATCAACCAGTTGTGCCATGGCAAATTTTGAATTCCAGGAGCTCACCATGGCAGAGCCAACAGCCAAGCCCTTCCAAATGATATGCCAATTGTATCATAGGATCTGCAGTCTAGAAGGAAGCTCCATTGAATTAACTCCAAATCCACAAAAATTCCAAGGACTGCCTGTGAACTCTCAATTTTCTCATCCATCAACATCACAGAAGGAGAACCTAAGGAAGTTGCCTTGACTGGTTGTACTGGCATGGGAACCAGTTAAAAACAGTAATTCCTGAAACAGTAGAGGTAGAGGCCTTTAAGATATCCACAGACCTGCCACCAGCCACTTTCTCCTCCCCATTTGAGTCTAATCATGGCTCCCATTTAAATTCCTTTAAAAACAACCCCACAACAAGCTGTTGCTAAGTATGGCTGCCACAAAAAATATAGAGAAGTCAATATAAGTTGCAATTTCAGCAGAATTGGGGGGGGAGCCTTGAAGCATCCATTGTGTTGAGCTATTTCAATTGCTTTTGTTTGGTTTGCTCATTGCAAACAGCTGAAAGTACATAAATTTTAATAATAAACCTAACTTGCAATGGGGGTTGAATGATTCCAATTGCAACCGTAACACCGGCTGAGCAGAACAGTGATCGGATTCAGTGCTGAGGCCTTTTCACATGTTCACTTGCAGAAAAGACTCCAGGTGGGGGTGAACCTCAAGATGAATGGGGGATTCCAGTGCTTTGGCTCGGCAACCACTGAGAACATTTCTATTTTCTACGTGCATTAGCACTTCAAAAGGTGCTGCTGGTTGCTTTTAGAGATGAAGACAGAATGTGAGAGGGAGGTGGCCTCTTCAATATACAGGGTCTCACCAGTAAGAAGTAGAGTTCTCATTTCCCTTTTAGCGCTGAAAGAGCTTTAAAGTGCATCCAGAAATCGAGAAGTATGCTAAAAATGCACTTTTATTGGTATTAAAAGTGCTTTAAGACATTTAAGGGACTTTTATTACCTTATCATCAAATCAATACACTCTTTCTTAATTGGGCTTCGACCATCTTCTTAACAGATTCAAGAAGGAGGTTTCTGAGCATTGTAATACCCCTTATAATTCTAAAATGTTGGTGTGGTGGTTCAACTTTACACCCCGGGTGGCTGCAAGCACCCCACAATTCTTATTATCCGCAAGTAGCTTAACTGTGTATCCCATTCCCTAGTCAGTCTGAAGGATATATATGTATTGCATGCAGCAATGGGGGCAAGCAGTCCATGCACACAGCAGCAGAAAATGTGGTGGGTCCATAGTGTTCACTTGACCTCCCAACAGCTGAGTCACTGCTGCTTACTGGGAAGGAGAGGGGAGGCAAGGCAGAAGGGGGTTTGATGCAGTAGTAGCATTGAATTGGCAGAGTTGATACACCTGCCTTAAGGGGTGTCTTTCCCATAGAGGCAAGTGGCGCAGGGCACCAGGGTGCCAAGTTCTGGAGGGCGCCAGGGAAGAGGCGGAAGCTGGACGCGGCGCCTGCCAGCACCAGCTCGCTGCCCTCGCCCACCTCGCTGAAGCAGCGCCGCACCCGCAGTGCTGTCAAGTATCCCGTTTCCCCGGGGAATCTCCCTTATTTCAAGCAGTTTCCCGCTGCTATCCCTTATTTTTTATGTCCCTTTAATTTCCCGTTTTTTCAAAGGAAACAGCTCCTCTCCCTCCCCCTGCTGGCCAGGGACTGGGAAGACCTTGCCTCCTTGCAGCCTCAAAGCAAGCGGAAGCCATTTCCCATGCTTACAGGCGTCGTAGCCCACGGGCAGCGTTTCCAAAATACAGTAAGCCTACTGCGCGCGCTCACACCAGTGCCGCCCACTTTTGCTTCTGGCTCCACCCACCACTGCCATGTGACTGTCCCCGGGATAGGTAAGGCTGCTGATCCCTTATTTTCAAATCCGAAACTTGACAGCTATGCGCACCCGGAGTCTCCACTCTGCCTCTTCGCGGCTGGAGGATCTGCCCTCAGCCGCTGCCCGCCTTCTCCAACCCCGCAAAGCTGCCAGCAGCGCTGTTAAAAGGTTGGCAACTCTGGGAAACAGGGGAAGGCGCTGGAGGTATCTTTGCACCACGGTGCTGGATATACTTAAGACGGCCCTGCCTGCCTTGTAGACCCCCCCACTGCCTTGCCACTCCCCGATAAGCATCAGGAGGTCAGGTGAGTTCTGCTACCCCACCATGCTGTCTGCTACTGCATGCAGGGATTCTCAACTGCTGTGGACACCCTAGTTTAATTGCTGAAAGCAGAATCAAGGCAAACATAGTCAGCTTTGAGCAGCCTGCCCTTGAGTCTGCTTACACCCATTCTGCCTGCTACCTCCCACACACACACTTTTTCTTCCCACAAGGGGAGAAAATGTGAAAGAAAGAACAAAAAGTAGGCAGAGTAGCAATGATAGGAGAGACTTGTTTGGCAGGAAGTAACACTTCTGAACGATCTTTCCCCCAGAGGCTAAAGGGGCTCAAATACAGGTTTCATCACTCCCCTTTGAGCAGTGCTTTTTTCCCTAAGGAAAAAAACAGGTGCCAGAATTCACCATAAAGTTGTTACAATAAGCATGCAACGGTAGAGGCTCAGCTGGAAAGCTAAGAGATGCATTTTAAATAAAAGCACACATTCTACTCATGTAAAAACACACTGATTCGCAGACCTATGCGGGCCAGATTTAGAAGACGATTGGGCCAGATCTGGCCCCCGGGCCTTAGTTTGCTTACCCATGAGCTAGATGGAGTCACAAATCTGGAAAAAAGTGTAGATTTGCACACGCTGGCCAGCTTCTGTTTTGACTTGAAATGTTCATTTTGGGCTTCTCAGAAGTGTATACAGTGGACGCTTGAGTTGTGAACGCAATCCGTGTGGGAGGCACGTTCGCAACCCACAGCGTTCGCAACCCGTGCCGCTGCACCTCCGCACACGTGACGCAATTCGGCGGTTCAGAGCATGCGCGAGCGCCAAAACCTGAAAGTAACCCATTACGTTACTTCCGGGTTCGGCGCGGTGTGCAACCTGAAATCATGCAACCTGAAGCAGCCGTAACCCAAGGTATGACTGTAACAGCAAGAAGCGGGAGTGGGGAGCACCCGCCTGAAATGGTGCCTACCTGAGAGGTACCAGAACTGCACTCTGGTGTGCTCCAGCTGAAACAAAGCACTGCCATTGATAATCAAAAATCAGACCACCATTTTGAGCAGGCCCGTCAAAGTCGTTTCCCACCGGAAATGCAACCAGATCAGACTCTTCCATTGCTGTTTTACATGCTACCCACTCCCCCTTTGAAAAGGCCAGGCTTCTTTTGCCCTTGGGGAATGAACAGGGGCAACAGGCAGAGGAGAGCTGGCATTGTACACTTTCAGCATGAGGCAGAGCACTTAGAGCAAGCCCTGACAATGTTCATACATCTCAGGAGGCAGTGCATTTCAAGGCACAGGAAAAATTTGCTTGCCCACCCTGAATTTGCTAGGGGTGAGTAACCTTTTCCCATCTGTGAGCCACATTTCCCCTCTGGGCAACCTTCCAGGTGCCCCATGCCAGTGGCAGGTAGGCCCAGAGGCAAATGCAGGCATAGCAATGAATGCAAATTTTACCTTTGAAGGTTACTGTGGAAATGAGACAGGACAAACTTATGGGAGAACACATGTAGAAGTGAAATAGACTGGAAACAGACAGGTTCGCCCATCCTTACATAGGAGCACCGCCGTAAACTGGCGCCGCTTGAACTTTACTCGGATCAGGCATTTTTCCAGACACTGAGCTTGTCATTAATGCAGGCCTGCCACAGCTATCAAAAGCAGAATGGTGCAAGACAAGAGACTTTCAAGCAAAACACTTCTGGCAGCGCAGGTGCATTGTAGCTGCGAGATATTTAAAGGTCCTTTTCGAAATTCAGCTAAAACAAAGGCAGCAAACTAAACCATTGCTCTCTCTGCTTCTCTTTCATGCTCACAGCAAACTGCTTTATTCATTGGGTTCAAAGCGATGCAAAATGTGAAAAAGGAAGTGTTTCTTTTCATTTTTTAAAAAAACTGCATTCAAAAGACTATACAAGGTCCTTGTTATAATGGCATTAAGAGGCTCTTGGGTATTTTTACAGCGCCATTAATACAGTATGTGAGCAGTCGAAAGTACATGGCCTTTGCCCTTATTTTCCCCAACACACACAAGGCATGCGCTAATGGATCTATAAAGTATGCCTGATCAAGTCCCTGCGCCTTAATAAATACTTCACGCTCAAATGCTCAGCTACGTTCAGTTCTGCCTTAGTGTTTTCCATGCAGTCGTACCAAAGCCACAAATAGAGACTGCACGTTCTAGTCCTATGTATAGATTCCTATTTATAGAAGAATTCGTATGTGCTAAGGTTGCAAATCCATGACCTCAAGAGGAGCTCTGGTGCTTTTTAGGAGCTATGTGATGGGGGGAAATCTGACAAATACAGTTTCTCTTTTCCCTGCAAAACTACAGACACTTCATCTGTATCTTTGTTCGGAAAGCTGAACCCACGAGACAGTGGCATTCAGGAGAAAATGCCTTTCTACCTTGCCACCTGCTAATTATCAGTATGGGAGGATGACTAGGTTTGGAAAAGAAAAAGCAGATGCATTGGAAAGACTGGTTCAAAGCAAGGATGGCGATATTTTGCTCAAGCAGTGTCCCAGCCCAGACGAGGGGAGTATAGCCTTTCTCTCAAGGGGACTCAATATCCAGCCTATATGGTTGGACCCAGAGATCTGAGAACCATTTGCCCACACAGGAAACTCAGTGTTGGTGGCTCACAAGCCATGGATTCCTAGGTGCAACCTCATTAGTTCGCAATGGTAGCTGTGCATGACGTAGAGGCAGCAGGGCAGGACCAGAATATAGAAATAGCAAAGCATTTTAATCTGGTGTTCATGTAGAAGAAGAAGAAGAAGAAGAAGAAGAAGAAGAAGAAGAAGAAGAAGAAGAGTTTGGATTTGATATCCCGCTTTTCACTACCCGAAGGAGTCTCAAAGCGGCTAACTTCTAAGAAGTGTGACTAGCCCAAGGTCACCCAGCAGCTGCATGTGGAGGAGTGGAGACACGAACCCGGTTCCCCAGATTATGAGTCTACTGCTCTTAACCACTACACCACACTGGCTTAGATTAGTTCATGCACATAGACACAAGGGCATTTAGTGCAAAGCCTGCTATTTCACACACTGAAGCTTTTAAGGTATATTGATAACATGTTGTAGGAACATATACAGGACAATTAAATATTTCCCCTTCCATGTATATCTTTAAGTAAAAGGCCTATCACACCCTTGGAGTTTAAATCAGAGGAGAATGTAGCTGTTGTAGGGAGTATATGACTACAGAACCACACAGTCAGTGTCTAAAAGTGAGCAGAGCGAGACTTGCAAAGTCTAAAGATGTAGTTGATGCAAGCCATGGCCCCTTCTTGATCTGTGCAATGCTAGAAGGTGGCAACATAATTTTGTATAAGCCCAGGAAGAAAACTTACAAATTACAAGAGGGACTTACAAATTACAAGGGCTTGAAATGGATATAAATAAATGTTTCCCCAACATGGTGGTGGTGGTTGCTGCTGTTGTTTAACAAATGCAAAGTCTCATAGCTCCACATGGAAGGGAACAATGGTTTTTGATCACACACAATGTCTCTGGGTTAAATCCTGCTCCATTTAACTCATGGATGCCTGCAAATTTGCATGAAACATAGCCAAATGAGTTGTTGTGTTATGTTGTTTGTTTAGAGTACTTCTATGCTGCTTCATAGTCCCACTGAGTCTCTCAAAACATCCTACAAAAGATTCTCATAATAAAAAGGAAGAGCAATAGTGTGATGTTTCTTTGTTGCCAGAATCATTCAGGTGGCATTTCCTCATCCTTGATCTTCCTTGCTGTTGTCCTGCTTTAGAAAGCAGAACCCACTGGTGACTTTTAAATAGGGTTGGGTGAATCTGCCAGTTTCAGTTCCTATCAGCTTCTCATTTTTCCAGTCCAAAATTCTGTCCTCTACTTTTCCACAACACTTCATATATATATATATATATATATATATATATATATATATATATATATATATATATATATATATATATATATATATATATATATATATATATATATATATATATATATATATATATATATATATTCATGAAATACACCAGCCTATTAGTTCAATTTTCTCAAAATACACCCCTTTTGTTATGCAGTTTTGAGCAATGTACACATTTGTATACAAATGTATACAATGTATACATTTTTGCTAGCAACTGTTGCTAATTTAATGCATTTTTGTAAGCTATTTTCACTTATAAATGCAATTTTATGTTCATTTTCCTCTAATATATGCATTACTGCACACAGGAGTTGGTTAGAGAACAGCATTACAAAATTCAGAGAAACGCAAATTTCGAAAGATGATTGTTTCGTATATTGATTCAAGAAGAGCTAATTAGGTAGCTTCTCATTAGAATACAAATAAAATTTCTACTCCATCTCTACCTTTGGGGCTAAGGAGTGGGGCTGTGCAACTGGGTCTCTCTCAGCCCACGATGGGAGGCAAATCTTCCCCCAAAAAGGTGAGTGCAGTATAGCTACACAATGGGGCTCATTCCCTCACCCCCATTTTTATCTTAGTTCTTTGCTTGCGGCTAAAATTCCCACCTGCTCCTTACATGAAGCTGTGAGGCCCTTGGTAAAAACATTTCTGTTCATCAGCTGCAGTGTATTCCGCACAACCCTGGTAATATGAAATCCCCCACAGTAAGTGCTGTTGAAAGGTGTTAGAAGGAGAGGGGGTTGAAACCATTTCTGTTTGTTGAATTTCAAATGTGTTTGGGAAGTCAAATTTCCTATTGGTGATAGAAATACACAGCAGGGAAAGCTATTTCTTCCATCAGTGGGGCTTTTGCACGGGATGTAAATCGCTCAGCAAAGGACTGCTTGCTCACCATATTTTTATATGCTCTCTTAGGAGCCCTGACATATAAGCCAGTAACAAAAAAAACAACAACAACTTTAGTACAAAATCCATCGACGCAGCAACCGTCATTTGTCTTCCTGAGCAACGTTAGAGACAAAGATATTGATTCTGCTTTTCAGCAACCACGCCTTGAAAGTGTGGAATTTGCACTAGGTGTGGTTCACTTTCTGAGAATCTCAGGTGGTTGTTCTGTTTAGAGAAATATACAAGCTTCTAGCCCTTATGGATGTAAACCTAGGCCTGGAAATAGGATCCTCAAAATATAGATGGGGACAGCTGCTCTGTCATTGAATTACAAGCTCAGAAGAATTCAGGGCATCGCTTTTACGCATTTCAAGTCACATTTGGCATACAAAAGATGATAAATGATAACAGGGTAGATTGAAATGTGTGATTAACCTTAAGTCGTCTTTTGCTGCTGTTCATTTTATGTATAGCTTTTAGAAGAAGAAGGAGAAGAAAGCATCAAAGAGCTGTGTATTGTTTTCTCTAAGTAGCTTTTAGCCTGCCAGTGGTAGAAATACTATGCTAGTGATCTTCCGCATGCTTCAAAAGAGGTGTTAGTGCTTATTATGTAAATAAGCCTTTAAGCAATTTTCATAACATGCACTGGAGGGACTCTTAAAAAAAAATGTGTGCACGTAATGTACCCCACAGACTCAAATAAATTCCTTGCTATTCTAACAGCCTGTCATGTAATTATACATTTAAGGTCACTTCTAAGCAAAAAAAAAAAAAGAAGAAGAAGAAGAAGTATATTATTTCCTTGACAGGAGTTTGAGGGGTGCAAGTTTAGAATAAGGCATGTCAAAAAATTGCAGGCTTGTTTATTCTCAGCTGGAGTTTAATGCAAATGGCTCCATTATGCTGTACAATTTTTCCATGCTTGGCTTCTACAGCAGACAGTTACCCAGGGACCACCCATCAAAATGAGAGAAATAATTCAGGGCTCTGTTTTGCCCTTAGCACTGTCAGGAGAGTTTGGGGTCCTGGAACTTATGAATCTATTGTCTGATATATGACGTCTTTGAAGCCAGTAAGAGGCGTTGTTATGAGCTGCAACAGAGAGCTAAGATTAAGAAAAGGTTACTATCTTGATTCGGAACTACTGGATATTGCCCATTTTGAGACATCAGCCTATAAAACCATGGTTTGGAATATGACCATCATGTCCCCCCCCCTTTCTCCTTCCAGATGGCCTTCTCCTAAATACTTCTCTCTCAATCTCGATGTACTTTTACCTTGTAAAAGAGGAGCATTAATTAGTTGCCATTGGCCAGGTCTCTGTGCAGTTCTTTGGGCCGTTTCACTGTTTCCTCTTATACTCCACGAGAGGAATGCAACAAAATAGGATGTCTGCTTGTACAATGGAACTTCCACTCCCTCTCCTCTCCCTATGTGCCCTCATGCCTTCTCCAGATGTGCTCTAGAAGGTTGTGGGACCCACAGAACAGATTTAGGGGGGGGGCATTGGGAGATGAGAGAAATGACAAGTTCCATTGTGCAGCCTAAAACCTGTGCACTAGTGGAGACACTTCATTGACTATCACCCCACGATCTGTATCAGATGTATATGCAGATTGTCTCACTGTGAGGCCCATGGGCGGGCTGTGTTAGGTAAATTGGTTCCACCCTCCTGAGCCACCATTTTGCAGCTGGTTCTCTTTGATGGACCTCACATTCTAGTAAAAAATCAAAACTTCACTAATGAATCAGGACACAGTGTGGGCAGATGGAGATAAACTGAGATGGAGCAAACAAGTCAGAAGTTTAATCTCACAACCACTTGGTCAGAGAACACTGGTGTCCCCTGGAATCCCATCGGGGATTTCTCAATGAGGACAGAAACAGCTGACATGAACCCTGAAAGACAGTCTGCCATCGCTATGGATTTTCCCATTGAAAGGGGCAATTACGAGGGGTCTGTTATAAGGTATGCAAGTTTACAAATGGCCTCTGTGAATGGAGCATGAATCCCAGAAATTGCACCCACCCACCCCGAAATCCTCTGCAGCAGATGATTCCTGTGATCGGGCAGGAATCATCTCAAACATTCAGGGTGAACAGTTCCTGTTTTAAATGATTTCATGCTTTACATCAGTGCCATTTGCCCAAAAGGTGGAGTGGTGGAGGAAGGCAAGCAGGCACAGAAAGAGAATGCTGGGGGGGGGGGAAACATTTCGTTTTCCTAGCACACGATATATTCAGGGTGTCCATTTCATATCAGCCTGCGGTTCTCTGCAGTTGGCCCCTTAAGCATCTGCCGTCAATAAGCTATTGTTTACTGTAAGCTCATTTTGTCATTTTGATGGTACAGATTCAAGCATGGCAATCTTCTCTTCTCGCTCCACTTCCCTACATACATGACTCCCTTTAGCTAGTGCCATATCATAAAGGCCCACTTTAATGCCACGAATTAAAGCAGGTCTCAGAGCTGAATGCTAATCCTATTAACTGACCTATGAAATCGGAGCATTGTAAATCTAGGTGAGCGGTGGTCGAAGCTTCGTATGATCTGGGTTATCCTGAGGTTATGCCTTACATTAAAGAAAGAAGGATCACCTCTGTGCTCAGCATTTCAAATGAGCTCCCCATCCAAGTAGGCAAAAAAGCTAGCTAGCAGGCAAGTCAGGAAAGGAGGAGGGTGGCTGCCATCTATTAGCATATGTTAAGGCACAGTCAAATGGCACTTGGATAGGAAGCCAAGGCAAATTCTGCCTGTGCACTCCATGCGTGCTTCAATCACAACCCATAATTGCCCTTTCACACTGCAGGACACGGCTAGTTGGTTGGGCCTTGAGCTCATAACAAGATCACTTCTTGAACCATGCAAGCAGGTCTATGAAAGCCACCAGCCCACGAAACAAGGCTCTGGAAAACTGTATGTTCCACATATCAGAAGAGAAGAGAAGAGAAGAGAAGAGAAGAGAAGAGAAGAGAAGAGAAAGCCAAAAAAGTTCCCAGTTTACAAAAGCTTCCCTGTCTGTAAGCTGAGTAGCTGCTTGTATGTCTCCTTTCAGGGCAATTGATTAGTTGTCTTTTCTATTCAGTGCACAAATGCCAAAGAGAGAGAGCAGCATGGGAAGACAGATGCATCCTTAGCTCTGGAGAGAGTCTTTAAAGTTTGGCCTCTCTTCGGTGTGCACCATGGAAGGATTAAAGGGCACACCGGGCAGAAAGCTAGGACAAGAACTTTATTGCCTCTTTCCAACAAGAACAGAATGGCAACAGGAAACTCCTCCCGGTTATGGCTTAATCTACTGCCACCTAGTGACTGAATACTACACAAAGAGCCACGTAGCTAGTAAAGAAGACATTGTTTCTGAAGTTTCATCTTTCTACTCCAGCCATTGACTATATATATACACACACATATACATATTTCTGGATCCCTCTTATTCCTGTAACTGCAATTGGTTTTAAGCTTTTTAATATTGAATTGTAAATTGCTGTTACCTGCCCTGTGACGTCATTTTATTTTAGAGATTTGTAAGTTGCACTCTGCTACTATAGCAAGTAATTTGCAGTGGACTCCTTAAAGAAAAACCAATGGCTAACTAGACGTGACATTAATGTGTCTTTGCATTTAACATACAGGCTTCTAAAAATATAAGTAGCATCAGCTGAGGTGGAGCTGACAGCAACTGAGGCAATAGATAGTACACATCTAAAAGCTATAATGAAAATATAATTTTAAAAAAGCAAAAAAGGAACTACATAAACAATCAATCAAATCAAACAGAAATTTCCAAACCAGACTTCAGTTTTAAAATACTATCACACAGTGCATGTAAGATTTCTACCAGTGCACTTTCCTAAGTACAAATGGGAGTGTTTCAGTGATGCTCACCATCTCACCTGACTGTCCCAGGGTATGGAGGCAAATGAGCACACTCAACTGCTTTCCCATTCACCCAGAATGTCATCCCCACCTGTACATATGGGGAACCACCTGTACAATTTAAGGAACCACATAAAGGGGGGGGAGTCAAGTTTTGAAATGTCAAAATGATTGTAAAATTAGTGAAATGTATAAAATTAGTGAAATGTATAAACTTGAAAAGTATGTATGTATGTATGTATGTATAAATAAATGATAAGAAGAAGAAGAAGAAGAAGAGTTTGGATTTGTGTGTGAAGTTGTTGAGCTCTTTTTAAGGAAACTTGCCAAAAAAAATAGTAATCAGCACTTCCAACATGGGTTGTCATACGCCCGGGTTTCCCCGGATATTTTAAGTGATATCGGAAGAAGAAGAAGAAGAAGAAGAAGAAGAAGAAGAAGAAGAAGAAGAGGAGGAGGAGGAGGAGGAGGAGGAGGAGGAGGAGGAGGAGGAGGAGGAGGAGTTTGGATTTGTTATCCCACTTTTCACTACCCAAAGGAGTCTCAAAGCGGCTAACATTCTCCTTTCCCTTCCTCCCCCACAACAAACATTCTGTGAGGTGAGTGGGGCTGAGAGACTTCAAAGAAGTGTGACTAGCCCAAGGTCACCCAGCAGCTGCATGTGGAGAAGCAGGGAAGCGAACCCGGTTCACCAGATTATGAATCCATTGCTCTTAACCTCTACACCACACTGGCTCTCACCTGGATGCTATTTCTGACAAATGAAAGCCGGGTATGTCCAGGACATTCCAGATGTATGGCAGCCCTACAGTTGAGGTAGAATGCAGGACTAGAGAACCCCATTTTCTAATACAGTAGGGCTATTCCTTGTTTTCTTATAATGAAGAAACAAGAATGCACCTATGGGTGAAGGCGTTCTTCAGACACTGCAGGCCAAATCCAGACAGGGCTTTAAGACCAAATACTAGTATCCCTCAGGCACAGTTGCAAAAGCCCGGCATAACTTGCATCATCTTTCTTGACAGCCCCGCATAGAGCACCTTGGAAAAAATATAGACTAGAGGCAAGATCTTGATGGTGTTGGGATTACTGATGGCGCTGGAAGACAACAGCGCAACCATCTATTATTCACAGGCCTTTGATCCCTGCTTCTCTGTTAAAATATGCTGCGCTCTTTGATCAGCCAACTCCTGAGCTTGAGATGAAAACAGGATTTCACCAGGAAAACTGTCACTTTCATTGATCTTCGGGAAGGATGAGTGCTCCCCATGCCAAAAATAAAATCAAAATGTCCAAATTCTGCAGCCCAAATTCTGTACTAACTAAGAGTAAACAATAATAAAATGAATTAATCTCATTTCTGTGCCATATACATGCCACAGTGTTGGCAGCCGGATGTCAGAGCATCTTGTTGTTGTTGTTCAGTCGTTCAGTCGTGTCCGACTCTTCGTGACCCCATGGACCAGAGTACGCCAGGCACGCCTATCCTTCACTGCCTCTCGCAGTTTGGCCAAACTCATGTTAGTAGCTTCAAGAACACTGTCCAACCATCTCATCCTCTGTCGTCCCCTTCTCCTTGTGCCCTCCATCTTTCCCAACATCAGGGTCTTTTCTAGGGATTCTTCTCTTCTCATGAGGTGGCCAAAGTACTGGAGCCTCAACTTCAGGATCTGTCCTTCTAGTGAGTACTCAGGGCTGATTTCTTTGAGAATGGATAGGTTTGATCTTCTTGCAGTCCACGGGACTCTCAAGAGTCTCCTCCAGCACCATAATTCAAAAGCATCAATTCTACGGCGATCAGCCTTCTTTATGGTCCAGCTCTCACTTCCGTACATTACTACTGGGAAAACCATAGCTTTAACTATACGGACTTTTGTCGGCAAGGTGATGTCTTTGCTTTTTAAGATGCTGTCTAGGTTTGTCATTGCTTTTCTCCCAAGAAGCAGGCGTCTTCTGATTTCGTGACTGCTGTCACCATCTGCAGTGATCATGGAACCCAAGAAAGTGAAATCTCTCACTGCCTCCATTTCTTCCCCCAGAGCATCTTACCAAACAACAACTAAGCTGCGTTCACAAATATATTTCAAGCCATTTTCCAAAAGGAAAAGAAAACGTGAAATGCAAAGAATATACAAAATTTGAAAAAAAACCTAATAATTATAAAAAGGGGAGATAAAGAAGAAAATATAGTTATAAAAGGGGAAACCAGTGGAATTTATAAAACAGAAATGGAGGACCAACAAGATCAATTAAAAGAGGTGTGGGGAAAGCAGATGAACAGTCAAAGCTGGGGGGGGATATGGGAGAAACACACTCTCAGGTATTGTCTATAAGGATAAAAGAAAATTACTACAATAATTACAGTGCAATGCAATAATTACTACAAGTTAGAAGGAGATGGTACTTAACACCAGTAAGATGAAATCAAATAAACAAGGAATATTTGGTGTTATGTTGGAGGGGATGCCAGGAAACTGGGATGGGAGGTTCTCAGGCTCACAAATTTATTGACAGCTGCACGAGTAATTATAACTAGGAAGTGGAAGGGGCAAGGTGAATATAAAATGGAAGAATTGTATAAAGAGGTGTGGGATATAGCTATTAATGATCAATTAGCATGTGCTATTAAGGTAAGACTGGGAATATGCAGGAGAAATGATTTTTAGGAGATATGGAAGGTGCTTGTACTGTTTGTACTGTTAAAACGGAAAGGGGTCAAACCGTCACAATAGGGGTTGAAATTTTGGGAGGTTGGATAGTTATAATGGAATGGTCTCAGTGGTGGGGTGCACATTTTTATTTCTATCTATTTATTATTATTACTTTGTTAACAACAACAACAACAACAACAACAGCATGGATAAAATATACATATATTTGGTAGAAGCCACAGAATACAGAATAACCATGCCGTGCTTTTTGTATGTTCTGGCATTTTATGTGCATGACTATACCTTGTCCAAATTATTAACAAATTTATTTACTGCCCCGTTTAGACATTTCTCACCATAGGCATCCACCCACCCTGCCCTCGCCACTTCACCTGGCACCAGCTCCTCCACAATGGTCTGATTCAGTAGAAGGCAGATAAAGGTAATGGTAAGGGGACCCCTGACAGTTAAGTCCAGTCGCGGACGACTCTGGGGTTGCAGTGCTCATCTCACTTTACTGCCTGAGGGAGCTGGCGTACAGCTTCCGGGTCATGTGGCCAGCATAACTAAGCCGCTTCTGGCGAACCAGAGCAGCGCACGGAAACGCCGTTTACCTTCCTGCCAGAGCAGTACCTATTTATCTACTTGCACGTTGACGTGCTTTCAAACTGCTAGGTTGGCAGGAGCAGGGACCGAACAACAGGAGCTCACCCCGTCGCGGGGATTCGAACCGCCAACCTTCTGATCGGCAAACCCAAGGCTCAGTGGTTTAGACCACAGCGCCACCCACGTCCCTCAGAAGGCAGATAACTAAGGGAAATTCTGAGAACTCATCTGTTACGTGACACCCATATTCCAGATTAATTCTTGTTCAGAGTTAAAAAAACAACAACTGGTGGTCAAGCAAGGAAAGTTGCACAGTTAGGCTAGGGTGCAAATGGCCAAGAAAAAGCTGTTAAAATGTCAGACTTATGGGATCCCAGACAGAATTGCAAATTACAAATGCTGTCTGTTCCTGAAATGTAAAAAGCTCAAATGAGACTGTTCCTATTATTGCAACATATTGATGTGTTTTGCTATTAATTTCCCATCTTTATTTTCACTTTAATGTACCTTTAATTAGGCAATAATATATAATATTTCCTCCGTTTATTATCTCTGCTCAAAGCGGGGGGCAGGGAGCCTGGGGTGGCACTGCAGAGACACACAGAAAGAGACTAAATAAAATGCCAACTCTTGACAGCACCTTTAATGTGTCATAAAAGATAATGGATGTGGTAGTCACTCACATGCTAATAATCATTTAATATTTTCCTAAGTTTCGCTTCATATTGTAGTAGGGAGGGAGGGAAGGAAGGAAGGAAGGAAGGAAAGGAAAGGAAAGGAAAGGAAAGGAAAGGAAGGAAGGAAGGAAGGAAGGGAGGGAGGGAGGGAGGGAGGGAGGAAGGAAGTTCTAAGGCAATGTCAGGTACAAAGGTAAAAGCTGTTATGAGCAAAGTACCCTATTCATGGGTGTTATACATTGGTATAACTTGGCCATCCTGACTCAGCTGAAACTCAGTTGGCTAAGCTGAGGCTGATCCAGAGGGTGTGCTAGAGGCAGGGGCAATAAGAGAGGGGGCACTTAGACTGGATCCCAAGCCTGGTCTGCTGGGTCATGTGACCTGGCAACCCAGCATAGAACACTATTCTAAGGCTTGTTTTTCATTTGCTAGGTGTAAGCTGGCTTAATTTACACCAGCTTGCTTTATTCAAGATTCTTGTGTATAGGATTGCTCCCTTGGTGTACTGCAAGATAACAACAACATCACTGATGACAACAAATAAGAACAACACAAAAACACAGGAATGCAGACTTTTAGAAATGGACAATAAATTTGCACTCTTGAAATTGTTCAAATTACATATTTCTGCAAAACAAATAATTTATTTATAGATAATGGAGACAGGATGACTGTAGAAACCAAGGTGCTTATTCTATAGGGTTTGGCTAATTATCAAACACAGTAATGAGCCTCATCCATGCTCAGGTAGCTGCCACCAGTTTCCATTCATGTGGCAAGTCTTCCTTCTAGAGCTCTCCTGCAACTTGACCTTAAAGCAACAGAAATATGCATATATGGCTAAACTTGAACATAAGTGGCAAAGTGGCTATCAGAAATGGGTCAATACAATATTGGAATGTAAGACTGGCCTGTATTCTCTCCAACAAGGCCCACCTTCCTATCTTGGATCCAATTTCCATGCCCCCCCCCCAAGAGACACGAATGAGCTCAAACTGAATCTTGGTCACACACTTAGCGGCACAAGGCACCCCAAGTCAGGAGGAAGTGTCGTGACCATAAGAACAGTCAGCTCCAGGTCCTGTTAATATATCCAGAATAGTGGAAAAGTTGGGCTGAGGACATAAACCTTAGGCACTGCATGGAAGATGCAACACTTCCATAGATCTACTCCTAGCTTATCTGTTTTCTGGACAGTTCTCTCCTCCTCATCCTTATGACTTCTGACTGCTGAAACTGCTGGACAGCTCCCTGCTGCTCATTAGGCCAGAACAGGACAATGTAATGGTAGCAGACATATTATTTTCTAATGCCCCTACTTATTCACGCATGCATTTTTTATATGTGGGCTTTATGCTACTCCAACAGTAAGGTAAAGGTAAAGGTACCCCTGACCGTTAGGTCCAGTCATAGACGACTATGGGGTTGCGGCGCTCATCTCGCTTAACTGGCCGAGGGAGCCGGTATTTGTCCACAGACAGCAACAGCTTCCAGGTCATGTGGCCAGCATGACTAAGCCGCATCTGGCGAACCAGAGCAGCACATGAAAACACTGTTTACCTTCCCACAGGAGCAGTACCTATTTATCTACTTGCACTTTGATGTGCTTTCGAACTGCTAGGTGGGCAGGAGCAGGAACCAAACAATGGGAGCTCACCCCGTCATGGGGATTCGAACCGCTGACCTTCTGATTAGCAAGCCCTATGTTCTGTGGAGTAGACCACAGCACCACCCGTGTCCAACTCCAACAGTAGGGGGTGCAAATGTGAGAAAGCACTGCATGTCTTACCACCTCTTTAGCCACTCCTTTCTGTTCCTAGTTCACTTCTGGTATAGAGCCCCTGGACGGTTAAGTCCAGTCAAAGGTGACTATGGGGTTGTGGCACTCATCTTGCTTTCAGGCTGAGGGAGCCTGCACTTGTCCACAGACAGCTTTCCAGGTCATGTGGCCAGCATGACTAAACCACTTCTGGCACAACAGAACCCTGTGACAGAAACCAGAGTGCACGGAAACGCCGTTTACCTTCCTGCCACAGCGGTACCTATTTATCTACTTGCACTGGAGTGCTTTTCAACTGCTAGGATGACAGGAGCTGGGACAAAACAATGGAAGCTCACCCCGTTGCAGGGATTCAAACTGCTGACCTTCTGATCGAAAAGCCCAAGAGGCTCAGTGGTTTAGACCACAGCGCCACCCACGTCCCTCTCACTTCTGGTATTGGAACCAGGAAAGAGAAAAGTGGTTTGAGCAACTGACTGCAGAGATATATGGTGCTGGAGGGGAAGAATTCATCCACACAGGTGAGTGAGGCTGAACCCTTGTCCCTCTTTTACTTTAAAAATAAGAACCCCTCCCCACCATTTTACGATCAAGAGGCAGCCACACAAATGATGCCCCCATCACATTGGCTTTTACTTTCAGGTATGTGACCAGCATGGCAAGGAAGGCTTGAAACAGCTACTGGCTTTGAACATTCTTTTTTAAAAGGATTCTGGAGAAATATTAACAAAATGAATCAAAATAAATGACAAATGCTTCAGTCAACAAGCATTTCATAAACACACACCATGCTGTGGTGAGATTAGATCCAAATAAAGTGTTCCTCAGGACTGAAATACTCATTCAGACCTTATTAACCAGCCAGAACTCAAGGTCTCCTGAGCTGCATACAGAAAATGAAGATTCCTTAAAGCTGTTTGTTCATTTCATCAAGCACAAAAAAAGACTGGGAAAAGGTGTCTAGAGGTATTTCCGAAATATAAGAAAATGATAATAACCTTCCTAGAGTCTTGTGTTTCCATTCTTGTTTATTAGCATTAATCCTCTGAAGCACCCAACTGAAATAAAACTAGAATGTAGCATCTGGGCCACCTCTTCCTTTGCTGGATGAGGCACCTGAAACTGCATAGCGTAAATTACATTTGGTACAATTTTTCATTTTATTTGTTGCTTGGAATAATAGAGATTCCCTCCACCCCCTCTCTGGATGACAACTAATTTCTAACAAGGTTTGTGCTCTGAATTCAGAATAGGATAAAAATACCAGCAACATTTTACTCCACCCGCTAAGTAATTCATTCATTGAACCAACACAGGAAAAGAGCTCCTATGAAGGATTCATATCCAGAGTGAACCACAACACTTTATGAACATCAATGGCTCATGGCCCACCTGACTTCATATTGGGCCACATCTGCATCATACATTTAAAGCACTCCTTTATCGCTTTAAACAGTCATGTTGTTGTTTAGTTGTGTCCAACTCTTCATGACCTCATGGACCAAAGCACCCCAGACACTCCTGTCTTCCACTGCCGCCCACAGTTTGGTCAAAGTCATGTTGTAGTTTCTATAACACTGTCCAACCATCTCGCCCTATGCCGTCCCATTCTCCTTGTGCCCTCAATCTTTCCCAGCATCAGGGTCCTTTCCAGGGAGTCTTCCCTTCTCACAAGGTGGCCAAGACATGCCTCCCCCCCCCAAAGAATCCTGTGACCTGAAGTTTGTTAAGGGTGCTGTTGACTTGTTGGGAAACCTCTTTTGCCCTTACAGAGCTATAACTCGCAGAGTGCTTTAACAATTTTTCTCTCTTTCCAGGGAATTGTAGCTCTATGAGGGGAAGAGGGGTCTCCCAGCCACTCTCAGTACCCTCAGTTCTCCCAGATTCTTTGGGGAAAGCCATGAATGCTTGAAGTGGTATGATGTGGCTTTAAATATATGCTATGGGTGTGGTTTTGGCTTGCTTATGGAAGTGAACCACTGAAATGTGTACAAGGGCAACTCTATTGCTGTTCACACTAGTGGGGAATAGGATAATCTATTTATTTGGGGGCACAGGGGGCAGGCAGGTGTGGAGGACACCGTGGTCCTGAATGGCGTAACTGTGCCCCTGAAGGACCAGGTGCACAGCCTGGGAGTCATTTTGGAGCTGTCCATGGAGGCACAGGTCAATTATGTTTCCAGGGCAGCTCCATCTGGTACACAGGCTGAGACCCTACCTGCCTGCAGACTGTCTCACCAGACAGTTTATCTCTGGTTATCTTCTGCTTGGACTACTGCAATGTGCTCTATGTGGGGCTACCTTTGAAGATGACCCAGAAACGACAAGTAATCCAGAATGTGGCAGCTAGGCTGGTGACTAGGAGTGGCCGCCGAGACCATAAAACTCCGGTCCTGAAAGACCTACATTGGCTCCTAGTACGTTTCCAAGCGCAATTCAAAGTGATGGTGCTGACCTTTAAAGCCCTGAATGACCTCAGCCCAGGATACCTGAAGGAGCATCTCCAACCCCATCGTTCAGCCCGGACACTGAGGTCCAGTGCTGAGGGCCTTCTGGTAGTTCCCTCACTGTGAGAAGTGAGGTTACAGGGAACCAGGCAGATGGCCTTCTCAGTAGTAGCGCCCGTCCTGTGGAGCACCCTCCCATCAGATGTCAAGGAAATAAACAACTATCTGATTTTTAGAAGACATCTAAAGGTAGCCCTGTTTAGGGACGTTTTTAGTGTTTGACGCTTTATTGCATTTTTAATATTTTGTTGGAAGCCGCCCAGAGTGGCTGGGGAAACCCAGCCAGATGGGTGAAGTATAAATAATAAATTGTGGCTGTGGTTGTGGTTGTGGTTGTGGTTGTGGTTGTTGTTAAAATGCACAGCATTCGTGCAAATGTCTGCAGAATGCATCTGACTTAGAGTTGCATTCAGCTAAGTCACAATCAGAGAAGACCCCTTCACATCACTGGGTATGACTAATTTACGTTCAATGATCGCAGTGGATCTACTCTGAATATGACTTAGCTGGATAGAACCCTGCCTTCTAGGCAAACCTGATTCAGATCTGGGTGTCATTCATTTGGAGGGTACAGTGGATGTAGCTGTGTCTGAACATCTGCCGCTTTGCAGGAAGCAAAATAACAATCACCTCACCACAAAAACAAAACCTTGAAATAGGTCCAGTATTTGCAATAAGAAAGAGATTTCCATGAATCGCCCTGGTAACCTCAAAGCAATTTACTGATGAGTTGGAGTAAAGGCCTCCCAAACATGATTTTCCTCTGAGTCCTATTATGGTCCTTCGAAGGGAGAAATCCATCCAAGAGTTGTAAAAAGAAAAGGGAGGGGGTGGATATAATGCAGGAAAAGAAGACTGAATATAGAACAGTCAAGGGCAATGGATATCAGTCTTCTTGGCAATGCCAAACTAGTCGGATGACAAAGCTTAACAATGAAGGATGACAAAAATCTCTCCCTCCTTTAATTACTTCCTTTCAAATAGGAAAGAGTTGAAACAACACTGCAAGCAGACAATCATTTAAATGAATATTGGCATAAGAAAGAGTACAGCAGACGCTAACGTCCTAGTGAGATTCCCTAGGTAGGCAGAAACATGTATTTTAATATATTTCTTTTAATATGGATTAGAAGAAAGTGACAATTTCTAAAAAGAAAAGAAAGCTGCCTGACAAGAACCTAGGAGTTGTTTCTAACTAAATTATTATAAAAGTAAACCCACTGAAATTAATGGATCTAAGTTAACCATTTCCATTGTCTTCAGTAGTTCTGTTCTAAGCAGGATGAACTCTGGAAAGAACCTCGCATACATCATAAGGGGAAGCGCCATAGCTTAATGGGAGAGTATCTGTTTTGCACACAGAAGGTGCCAGGTTCAATTGCCAGATAGGGCTGGGAGACCTATATATATATATATAACATAACAAGGCACACTTGTTAATTAAATCTCTGAAGGTCTGAAGAGCAAACCTGTTTGTGTTCAGCTGAACGTATGGAGCAGGGTCACGAGTTGGGCAAAGGATTCCTGCAATTCAGATGATTCTCATGGTTCCATGCATGGTTCTATGTGGAGGCTTCTACATGTGATGGAGAGACCAATGCACTTTCTACTAGATGGTTTCAGGTGCGCGCATACATACACTCCAGACCTTACACCCAAGGCATAGACATCTGGCAGTGGTGCAAGTGGTGGATGTTAGGAATCGCAATTTGGACATGGATTTACAGTCCCACTTCTTAGAATCATAGAATCATAGAGTTGGAAGAGACCACAAGGGCCATCCAGTCCAACCCCCTGCCAAGCAGGAAACACCATCAAAGCATTCCTGACAGATGGCTGTCAAGCCTCCTCTTAAAGACCTCCAAAGAAGGAGACTCCACCACACTCCTTGGCAGCAAATTCCACTGTTGGACAGCTCTTACTGTCAGGAAGTTCTTCCTAATGTTTAGGTGGAATCTTCTTTCTTGTAGTTTGAATCCATTGCCCCATGTCCGCTTCTCTGGAGCAGCAGAAAACAACCTTTCACCCTCCTCTATATGACATCCTTTGATATATTTGAACATGGCTATCATATCACCCCTTAACCTCCTCTTCTCCAGGCTAAACATACCCAGCTCCCTAAGCCGTTCCTCATAAGGCATCGTTTCCAGGCCTTTGACCATTTTGGTTGCCCTCCTCTGGACACGTTCCAGCTTGTCAGTATCCTTCTTGAACTGTGGTGCCCAGAACTGGACACAGTATTCCAGGTGAGGTCTGACCAGAGCAGAATACAGTGGTACTATTACTTCCCTTGATCTAGATGCTATACTCCTATTGATGCAGCCCAGAATTGCATTGGCTTTTTTAGCTGCTGCATCACACTGTTGACTCATGTCAAGTTTATGGTCTACCAAGACTCCTAGATCCTTTTCACGTGTACTGCTCTCAAGCCAGGTGTCACCCATCCTGTATTTGTGCCTTTCATTTTTTTTTTGCCCAAGTGTAGTACTTTACATTTATCCCTGTTAAAATTCATCTTGTTTGCTTTGGCCCAGTTCTCTAATCTGTTAAGGTCATTTTGAATTGTGATCAGGTCCTCAGGGGTATTAGCCACCCCTCCCAATTTGGTGTCATCTGCAAACTTGATCAGGATGCTCTCAAGCCCATCATCCAAGTCATTGATAAAGATGTTGAATAAGACTGGGCCCAAGACAGAACCCTGTGGCACCCCACTAGTCACTTCTCTCCAGGATGAAGAGGAGCCGTTGTTCTTTACACTTTCCCCAAGCTAAAGGAGCCTCATTTTGGAAGAGGGCTTGTATAAGTCTAACCAATAGATAGTGATATAAGAATTAGAGATCCCAGGTATATATTTTTATTATTTTAATAATTTTCAATGTTTCACTTTAATTGTATTTAACCTTTTAGAATGTATTAGGCTTGTTTTTGTTTTGTTCTGCATTTGTGAGTCTCTCCCCTCCCTCCTACGCTGCATTCCACCTCTCCTTATCTGGGAACATCGGGGCCACTCCAAGGTGATGCGGGACTAAAGATACCAGTATGGAGCCATGTATGCTTTTCTTCTCATGACCTGTAACCTTTCCTTATGTAGGTGAAGATATTTTATGATTCTTTGTTTGCTGTATTTGAACTACAATATAAGCTTTTGTTCTCAAGTGCCTCGGGCCAGACCATCTCAACTGGCACGTTGAGTTGAGTGAGCTCTGTCCTATTGCAATAACTATAATAAACACTGGGTCCCTAAATCTGGATGCTGGACTTGGAAATAGTTTCCTTGGTTCTGTGGTTTATTCAAAAGGTGGGTTGTTCCTCACCTGGGTAACGAACAAGGTGGTGTCGAGGCAAATTCTTACCACAATAAATGAGAGCAGTCTGCAGCACAGAACGTCCATATGTCATCTGACAACAAAAACCCCAGGAAAAGAATATAATGATGAGCAGAAAAAAGAGGAACAGCTTATCTGCTCAAGTATGCTGGATATCCATTTCCCTAAGTTAAACAAGGGGTATTGCTTCAGCAATGATACAGTGTGTGTGTGTGTGTGTGTGTGTGTGTGTGTGTGTTTGTTTGTTAAGTTGCTTAACAACCCTTGGGGGACAAGCGATGAATAATCTTAACAAATAATACTAATAATAAATAAGGGCATGTGAAAGGCATCGTGATCACTTCCTCACACTTGAAATTCACCACATCCTCCTGGAAACACTACAAGGCCCAAACTTCACTGCAAGGCTTCTGCTTGTTCAAAACCATGAGCTGCAGAAGCCTTTTCAGAGGGTGGGATAGACTGCAGTATTTTAGGCACAGGTTCCAGCTCTGTGTGTGTGCATGTTCGTGCCTGGGGCATGGTCACACACACCCTTTATCAATTAGAATCTTTGGGTTCTAACATAGGATCTTCAATTTTTTTTAATGTCTCTTTTGTTAAAGAGAATTTTTTAAAAAACAAAAACGAAACACCACCCACCTACCTGCCTCCTTGCCCTCTCTAAAATTTCACTCCGGTATACCAGGAGTTTGAAAGAACTTCCTAAAGGGCTTAAAGCAGCCGACCTCGAAAAATTTCCCCCGTTGCAGAGTTGCTGCCCTTTTGCAAGTCATTTCTGTTTTAAACAAAAATAAGCCATAAAATCATCTTCAGCTTGTAATGCAGAGCTTTTCTTCAGAAACCCAGGAGGTCAAGGATATCAGACTTCCCCGTGTGCGATCCATCACCAAAACAGACAGCTCACACAGGGTTTGCATTTCAATAGAACGGAGTGGTCGCAGAGGCAAAAGAGGTGCATTTTCATTTGCCTATCAGAGCGTCCCCTCTCGCAGTATCCAGTGGGAAATGAGTTGGGAGTCAGGAATAAGCTGAGAGATGGATGGAAAGCAGGCCACAAAATGAAGGTGACTGTTTTTCAATGGCATGACAGTATATGTGTAAACAGTGGGCATTTATGAGCCAGCGTTTGAGCACAGCCTCTCGTAGCAGCCAGCAGGGCGCAGTGGTGGGGAGAGCAACGTTGCTTTCTGGCTTCCCACTTCTGGTGACCAAGATGGGTAGGTCAGAGGTCAGCGCAGTGTGGGTGCAGTGGCGGGGCCAATGTGATGCTTCCACTGGGTGAGCCGATACTTTGCTATACTTCATTGTTGCCTTGCCCCTCCACCGTCATTTATCATGATGGGAAGCCAGCTAAGCAACAACAGACACACACACACCCTAGCTCTGCCATGCTGGCTGCAACTGACAGCAGCTAAAAGGCACGCACAACAAATGAATGACGCAGAGGAATATCCAGTGACCTTAAACTAGCTTCCAGTCCCACAAATGCAGTCATTTTGCAGGGCTCTACCACTGTCTTCTCCTGACACCATGCAACTGTGATATGGAGGAGGGGGAGAAGACTTCAGCGGCACAGCATCCTCTTGCACGACATCTTCTGATCCAGCTGTAAGGGAACTGCAGATACGGCACAGAATGACTTCGTTCTACTTGCAAGGAATTCGTTCTACTTGCAACTCTCACCCGGAAACCTATGTCCCCACTGTGGAAGGGCGTGTGGATCCAGAATTGGCCTCCACAGCCACTTATGGACTCATTGTTAAAACCGTGATTATGGAAGACAATCTTACTCGGCTACAAGTGATCGCCAAATAAGAAGAAGAAGACCGTTATATATGACATGGGGTTACACTGCTGTTCGCACTGCTCGCCAACCTGCCTAACACCCAAGCCTTGCCAAAATGCCCCAATCCTCATACCCCAAAGCCTCTTAGATTAGGGGAGGGATTTTCTGGCTCCAAGAGGCCGGTGTTCCTGCTCACCTGTCAAAATTTCAAAGTTGAAACAGGGAGTGCAGCCTATTTTGGCACACCTTTGTACCCACATGAACACGAACAACTCTTTGTGGCCACACAGCCCACACAGTCTTCTCTCCCTTTCTCTTTCTACTCAAGAGCATTTCTTTCCCCCCAACACCCCACATAACTTTATCTCTCTACCTAAGAGCACCCCCACAGCCTTCTCTCACTTTGTGTCTCTACACAACAGAGTCTCTTCCTCTGCAGCACGCCACAGATATTTCTCTCCTTCCCACTCTAGAGGGAGTGTAGAGGTTCAAAAAGGGGGCTCTGTTGGAGGCTGAAGGGGTGAGGTTTAAAGGATGGGAAGTTTGGGGGCGGCTGCTTGAGCAAAGTGCTGAGTTCTTTCCCCCTACCCCACTACCATGGAAGAGAGGAAGAGAGCTAGTGGAGGAGAGAAAGTTCAGCAGCACACAGGTGCGGGGAATAAGAAGGCTGCCAGTCTCTGACCACAGCAGTCTTGATTGCCCTTTGCTGCCAGAATGGATTGCTCAAGAGGAGAGCACCCCCTGCAGGCACTGAAAACTACAGCATGACGACATCTTATTAAAATATTATACAGTAAGATCAGAATTATTATTCTTTAAACAGATTATATAACTCATTGGAACGTGGGAATAGGATCCATTGATTCCAGTGGGATTTATTCTCACGTGAAGACCACACACAGCAGAAATTAGAGGGTGGGATTCGTGCACAGCACAGAACTCTGTCTTTCTACCCTCCTGCTTCCCTAGATGAGCAGCCTGCTACCTGTTTTTCAAAGCTCCCTCATTATGGTGGGTTTGAAGGGGAGAGGCAGAAAGTGCTCCTTGCTTCCTGATTCATCACTGCTGTGTTTCGTATCACAGAGTTGACAAAGGTATGGTGGTGTTTAGGGATGTCATGAGATCTCGATAGTTAAATTGTGAACTGCTCTGATTGTTTGCTCCTGGATGTGAATCGGGGCTATACTTACCCCAATCCCAAGGCTGCCTTCCTTATCACTGAAGCCCCCATTCCGCTGGCCCAGGAAACTTACCTGAGACAGTGGAAATGCAAAAGCAGTGGCAGTTGAAGTGGTAGTTGCAGAAAATATTTTAAGTTGGGCTTTTCTTTTCGTGAGACCTGTTGAATCTTCAGTGATTATTTAAAATTGGATTGCCAAAATCTGACATAGCAAAAAAAAAAAAAAAAAGGATTGCAAGTTCTCCTAGCGGTATCTATTGAGCTCATAATGAGGCAGGGCAGAAATGATAAGTGATGGCTGCTATTTCTTAAATCACCAGACTGTAGAAGTGGGGAGGGGGAGAGAAATGAGCTGTGATTTCTTTTCAAGATTGTCATGATAAGAGTTACCCAGCAAGATTAACCCTGAGCCACAGAACAAGAAATCAGAAATATTATAGGCCAGTAAATATGTTTCCTCTCACATCACAGAGACAATTTCAACTTGTTAAATGGAAAAATGATCATAGACATATCTATATATCTAGATAGAGATATAGATATACACACACCTCCTGATTAATCAGGGCACCTATCCCTATTAACACATATGTAATATTCTCATATAAATATTTTCACCTGTCCATTTTTACTTGTTTTTATAACAACATTTTACTTTTGTATGATCCTGTTTTATGTTTCTGTGCTATTTTTCCTGCACATTTGGGGATATTTAAATCACAAGTTATTTAGGAATGCTTGTAAACAAACAAATTTGCACTAACTCACTGGATCGATGCCACTGCAATGGGCCACACATTTCTGAGCATGCTCATAAGCAACTAGGTGTTTCAGAATGATTCCTACAAGGTCTCCAGACCCTCCAAGTATCCCTATTTTCCAGGGACTTCCCTGATTTAGAGAAGCCATCCCAGTTTCTGATTTGATCCTGAAATGTCCCACTTTTCCTTAGGACGTCCCTCTTTGCATTGGAGAAATGTTGGAGGGCCTGGAGCTATCCAACCCCTGAACCATCTCACGGCAATCCTGTATAGGGAAGGTTTTTTTAAAAAAAATGTTTAATGATGTTTTCATATATGATGGAAGCTGCCCAGAGAGCTGGGTCAACCCAATAAGATGTGTGGGGTATAAATAGTAAAGTTATCATTATGGAATGGGATGTCCTTATTTTCATTGAAGAAATGTTGGAAAGTATGGATCTCTGCCATCACCAACCAGCCTGCCTTGCATGTGGTCTCCAAATCTCAAGTATAAGTTAGATTCAGAAAATGGAGAAGGGAACAGTGCTGGCGTCAAGTCCATTATGGCCTGGGCCTAAAATTCAACACAGAGATATGGGTTTTAATCATAATGGTGTTAGGGAGAACTCTTGAATTCATCACTACAAATTCCCCCTTTCCAGTTTTTGACAGCAACAAATGGATACTTGATCCACTGAGCCAGAGAAAACATGTGTTGTGTTGGCTCACTGACTTTGTCACTGTCTTGTGGATTATTGATCATGGTTGTGTGTGTGTGTGTGTGTGTGTGTGTGTGTGAATGATTTATATACTGCTTCACCATCAATACATATAGGCAGTTTGCAAAATACATATGTTAAGGGGACTGTAAGTTAAGAGGCTAATGTGCATAACTAGCCATTGTGCACATTCACCCATTTTCGTGAATAATGTGCACATAATCCTTCTGTGAAAAAGAAAATTGTGCACATTTCACATACAATATGCACAGGCTTGGAAATCTGCATGTATGGACTGAATTTTGTACATTCTCTGGCCACTGTGCATAATCCCCAACTGACTTTGGATAATGTGCATATTTTGACATCATTTTTGTACATTCTCAGGTTGTATATATGTGCATTATGCACATTCTCCTGTCACCATACGTACGTAGACTGAAAAAAATGCTTTTTTCTTCTATTTCTTGTTCAGAAGTGTGCAATCTGCTCTCCTCAGGCCCAGTGTCTAATCTTACATGGTCCACAACATGCCCTCCTGCTGGATCAGCCAAGCAGTAAGAAAAAAGGAGGAAGGGAGCACCAAGTAAAATCAACTGTTTTCTGCCTTGCAACAGCCTTTACACCACTCTCAGATGTTCCCTAGTGAGCTGAGCAGCACAAGAGGATTCTCCAGGCAGTATATATACAGTGAATAGACTGTATGCTGAGACCCTTCTATTCCCTGGATCCAGCAAGTGTTAAAATATAATCCTGAGAGTTAAGTGATGTGAGTTAGAAGCAAAGCAGCAGGAGGAGAGAGAGAGAGAGAGAGAGAGAGAGAGAGAGAGAGAGAGAGAGAGAAATGTTCGGTTTCTGTTTGAATCCAAGGTTATGGCTATGGGAGAAACAAGACCCTCTTGGAGTGTTAATGCTGTGAACCCCTCCATTGTAGGCTCTGGTTGTATATATGGGTATATAAACCATATATCATAAAGACACCACAGTTCCTGCTGTGCCTCACTTCCAAAGGACACATGAATCCTGGGTAAGTGCCAGGGACCCCTGGAATATCACACCACTCACAGATTGGGGTGGCATGCAGCAATGTGTGTGCACATGCACACACACACACACACACACACACACATACAGAGGCTTCTTCCCACAACTCAAGTCTGTGATGGATGGATAGACAGATAGATAGACAGGTTAGATAGGTATTATGTAAGAAATTACAGGTATTTGATTGCCCACTCCACCTAATAGATTAAGATTGTATCAGGTGGGTGCTCTTTAAATAGAATCGCAGCACAATATACTCACACAAATCAGGAACTGGAAACATATGCTAAGCAGAAAGAGGATCTTGCATACCGACAACAAAAGTGAATTGTAAATTATTGCACAACATAGCCCTAGAGATTCCAAGTCAATATTTAATTGCTCTGAGAAAACAATGAAGACACCAGGTAGGCTATGCGAAAGTAATCTGATACAAATCATAGCAGGGTCTGGACATTGAACATTGTGTCACACACAGCTATTAGATTGCACTGTTCCCTGTGCAAGTGGAAAGGAGAGGACTGTCAGGTGAAGCAACAAAAATTATACCATGTTTCAAGGACTGGAGTTAGATTGCATTCAAAGCCAGAGATGAGCAGGAACACCAAAGCAAATCAAATTCATTTTCTTGACAGTGCATCAGTTTTTTTTAATCGCCAGGTAAAAGCAGCAGATTGATGCTCCCCACTCTCCGGGAGTTAATAACAGGGAATTAAGTGGAGCAGGCAGAAAGATGGGTTCTGAAGAAATTAACTTATGATAGAGCAAAAGGAGTCTTCTCTTAGGGCAAACCACAGTTTATAAACCTGTGAGGCAAACCACAGTTTCTAAAACACACCACCTCTTGCCCAAACTCTTCTGAGGCATTATGGGTAGATGCTCCTATTATGCTTCCATAAAAACGTAATAACACCATCAGATGCTAGAATTAAACATGCATTACGATGTGCTTCTGCAAGAAATATTCAGAAGAAAACAACCTCTCTCTTTGCCAAAATCTACAACAACTAAAAACACCCCGAAAGCTCCGGACTAAATCATAAAAGATCTTAACTCTTCTAACCTTTTGAGAAACATCAGCTAACTAAAACATGGCTTTTCATTGAAATGTATTTACCTGTGTGATATAGAACAACACTAGCAGAATACTTTCCCCCCCCTCCAAGCACAGAGCTTCAAAATACATTTTCCCCACAAGCTTATTTTATCTGGACTTTTTTTTAACAGGGCTAATACACTTTCCACTTAAAAGGCACCAGACTAAATTCAAAATATGAGAAGGTGGAAATTGGCAGTGAATAACATTTCCCAAACAATCTTACTATCCAAAACTCCGAAGGAACACAATAAACCTGTCAGCACAATATCCAGACGTTTGTCTCATCACAAACAGAAACAATTGCATCTCAGTCAGCGCTTGCCATTTGCTGTAGTTCCCTCTGCATGACTAATTACTGTAATACAGGATGAGTGCAAACGACAAAGCAGTGTATCATTCTGAACATCTGCACTCTGCTTCTGTCATCAAAGAGGGGTATAATTGCAGGTTAGGCTGCGTAATAACAAATTTGAAATCCACTGAATGCAAACCTTTCCTCTTTTTTAAAAATGAAGCCTCTCCTTTTTTTAAAGCATAAGAATCTACAAATTGTCTTTTAATCAACAGAAAGAGTATCGCACAAGGCAAGAACTACCGGTATTTAAAATCTGAATCTTTCTTACCAAGTACCCCAAGCCGGTAGTTGACGGTGATGACTATCACATTGCCATAGCTTGCCAGCACACTGCCATCATATAAATTTCCAGTGCCTTCCATGTAGGACCCTCCGTGAATATACACCATCACAGGTTTGGGCCCCCCACTATCTCGAATGTCTGGAAGAAAAATATTGAGAAGTATGTTATCCCAAGAACATTGTTATGCACATGAAAGTCCTAGTTTGTTTCTACCCCAAGCTGTTATTTATTTATTTATTTATTTATTATTTTTCGAAAAGTGTTTCCCAAGCAACATATGTGAATTATGACATCTTACACAACATCTATATCTCTAACGCCTGACAAAGGTTTGGAGATACGAATTATGGCATCGTTCCCTAGCAGCACACGCAAAACATTACATTGTCACCAAGTGTCATTGAAGAGGAATTTTGAGCACAAACACAAAATGGCGGCCACCAATGGGTCACATGAAAGTTACAAAGGCTTATGGCTCACTTCTCTCCCAGTTTGGGAGCACCTGTGATCCTTTTCAAATGAGGTTTAGCATTTCTATGGATTGTGTGGTTTTCCTTTCGTATGGCCATTAGATTAACCATGGCAGTACAATGATAATCTAAAAATTGAATGTCTACTTTTTGTTTGACTTTCTTCATTAATGTTTTGTTCTGGCTTGTTTTATTTGATGTTTTAATGTAGGTTGTAAACCGCTTTGAGATTTTTTCCCTTTAAAATTTAAAGCAATATAAAAATAAAAACAGCAGCAGCAACAACAACAACCTATCTGAGAGGCTGAAGAATCCTTGTGCTCTAAATGTCAAAACCAGGGGGCTCTGTATCAGGATATTTGGGGGTTCTGTGGTCTGATGTTTTTAGGGGGCTACTATTAGAATGCATATTGTGAAGTGTAGAAAATCTGCCTCATCCCACAAAAAACAGGCCATTTCTCTCACAGCCCCAGTGATGCCCCTTCAACTGAGGTGAAGAATATTGGTAAAGAATTGGACATAATTATGGGAGAGAGGTCTCAGCACATGAATTCTAATTATGGGGCATCTATTGTTGGAGGCAGAACAGTTCCAGCTTAGAGATATCTTCTGAGAAATGTGGCCCCTGACAGTTAAGTCCAGTTGCAAACAACTCTGGGGTTGCGGCGCTCATCTCGTTTTACAGGCCGAGGGAGCCGGTGTTTGTCCGCTCCGCAGATAGTTTTTCCGGGTGATGTGGCCAGCATGTCTGGCGCAACGGAACACCGAAACCAAAGCAGCACACAGAAACGCCATTTACCTTCCTGGTGCAGTGGTACCTATTTATCTACTTGCACTTTTGGTGTGCTTTCAAACTGCTAGGTTGGCAGGAGCTGGGACCAAGCAATGGGAGCTCACCCCATCACAGGGATTCGAACCGCTGACCTTCTGATCGGCAAGCCCTAGGCTCTGTGGTTTAGACCACAGCGCCACCTGCGTCCCTAACACCCCAGATACTGTAAAAGGGCTATCCTTGAAGACTGTCCAGACACTGCAGTTGGTATAATAATAATAATTTATTATTTATACCCCGCCCATCTGGCCGGGTCTCCCCAGCCACTCTGGGCGGCCTCCAACAATCAAAATACAATACAGAGTCACAAATTAAAAACTTCCCTAAACAGGGCTGCCTTTAGGTGTTTTCTGAATGTCAGGTAGTTGTTTATTCCCTTGACTTCTGACGGGAGGGCGTTCCACAGGGCGGGCGCCACTACCGAGAAAGCCCTCTGCCTGGTTCCCTGTAGTTTTGCTTCTCGCAGTGAGGGAACCGACAGAAGGCCCTCGGCGCTGGATCTCAGTGTCCGGGCTGAATGATGGGGGTGGAGACGCTCCTTCAGGTATACAGGACCGAGGCCGTTTAGGGCTTTAAAGGTCAACACCAACACTTTGAATTGTGCTCGGAAACGTACTGGGAGCCAATGCAGATCTCTCAGGACCGGTGTTATGTGGTCCCGGCGGCCACTCCCAGTCACCAGTCTAGCTGCCGCATTCTGGATTAATTGCAGTTTCCGGGTCACCTTCAAAGGTAGCCCCACGTAGAGCGCATTGCAGTAGTCCAAGCGGGAGATAACCAGAGCATGCACCACTCTGACAAGACAGTCTGCGGGCAGGTAGGGTCTCAGCCTGCGTACCAGATGGAGCTGGTAGACAGCCGCCCTGGACACAGAATTAACCTGCGCTTCCATGGACAGCTGTGAGTCCAAAATGACTCCCAGGCTGCGCACCTGGTCCTTCAGGGGCACAGTTACCCCATTCAGGACCAGGGAGTCCCCCACACCTGCCCGCCTCCTGTCCCCCAAAAACAGTACTTCTGTCTTGTCAGGATTCAACCTCAATCTGTTAGCCGCCATCCATCCTCCAACAGCCTCCAGGCACTCACACAGGACCTTCACCGCCTTCACTGGTTCTGATTTAAAAGAGAGGTAGAGCTGGGTGTCATCTGCATATTGATGAACACCCAACCCAAACCCCCTGATGATCTCTCCCAGCGGCTTCATATAGATATTAAAAAGCATGGGGGAGAGGACAGAACCCTGAGGCACCCCACAAGTGAGAGCCCAGGGGTCTGAACACTCATCCCCCACCACCACTTTCTGAACACGGCCCAGGAGGAAAGAGCGGAACCACTGTATAACAGTGCCCCCAGCTCCCAACCCCTCTAGCCGGTCCAGAAGGATGTTATGGTCGATGGTGTCAAAGGCCGCTGAGAGATCCAGCAGAACCAGGAAACAGCTCTCACCTTTGTCCCTAGCCCGCCGGAGATCATCAACCAGCGCGACCAAGGCAGTTTCAGTCCCATGATGAGGCCTGAATGGTACAGTGTGCCATGCTCCAACTAGTCATGTGAACCATGAGGAGAGATCATATCATTCTGGTTTCGAAGGCTCTGTCAGTATGCTACCAAGCCCAATTCAAGGTCCTGCTATTTGCATATTAAGCCCTGAACAATTTGGGGTCCAAAGAACCTGAGTGACCACCTTCCACGCTACCAGTTGACTTGGCTTTTACAATCAGCAGGTGATAACCCCCTGCTCATGGTCCTGTCCTGGGCAGAAACCAGGATGACAACAACATGACACAGGGCAGTATAACAGTTACACACATCTCTGTTTATCCAGACATTTGTTTCTTCATTCTTCTATGCCAGGAGTGTGGTCCCTTATTTAAGCATGTGGTTGCTGTGCTATATTTCATGATGACGCAGTGATCTTCCATTTTTTGTTTAATGATTTATTGTAGATGGTTGTTTTAACAATGTATTATGTGAAGCTGTCGTGTGCTCCAGAATATAAGAACAGTGGGATAGATAGGTTTTTATTTCTCTAAATTACTTATTTTTCTAATCTAAAGTTCTGCTCTCATTTCCACGTTTACAAAAAGAAAATTAAAGTCCTCATATGAATTGCTCAGCACTGTAATACAAAGTTCTCCAAATATAAACGGTTGTTTGCAGCGTTGCCTAATAGACACCTTTTTTTTTTGCAAAGCAATTATCCCTGAAATAATGCATCTGTAAGTTATTTTCACTAATATATGCATATTTGTGGACACTTTACTCCAGCACATGCATTTCTGCACATATTACTTGGCGGGAGAAGTGCATTGCAAAATTCATAGAAGTATGGATTTTGAAGGATGGTTGTGTTTTGGTTCTTGTTTTAAATCACTGATAGATTGGCCGCGAAACAAAGATAGATAATGCTCCACATTCACATTTCAAGCTCAATTTCAGAAGGGCACTTTGCTTGCCTATGGCATGTTTGCATCCAAGCCTCACAATGAGGCAGGCTGCTTGTGGATTAATTCCCATTCCTTCCAAGCACAGCTATTGGTGGCTATTTACCCAAAGCATAGTACAGTATTCTGAATTTATTTATTTTTTTGCTTCCTTCTACAGATTCAAAAGTGAAGGAAGAAATAATAAAATATTAATATGGGGATGGCTAAATGACTGTTCACAGCAGAAACTGTACGTGGCTAATTGTATGCTTGGAAATTGTTTAAGAATTCCTTTTTAATTAAAGTCACAGAGCACCAACTGTGAATAGTAATGAAATTTCGGTGGCAAAAACATGTACATATATGCACACATAAACTGGGGTAATTCAAGGAAAATTGGGACACACACACACACACACAGCCATACATTCCAATATAAAGCAAAGTTCAAGGTATAAAGGATTTTCTTTTGAATAAATTCAGCCTACATAATGCCTTTTTTATGACTTCCTTCTGAATATTATGCTCCGAAAGGTTAAGGACAGGCAGTACTGCAAACTCCTCTCAATTTATCCACATGCCACGGCAGATAAGAATAGAGATGATATAAATTTTCTCCACACTGCACTGTCAAAGATCTCAGCACTGACCTACAGGAAATCCACTTCTTTTGTGAACCAAGAGATGGTTCCCCCCCCCTCTCAGTAAGTGTGAACATTTACTCTCAGTCTTGCATTTCCCCAGAAGTTTGGCAGGAGATGTAGGCAGCTGAATTCAGATGTTACTGAGCCCTCGGGCTCATGTGGTGTTATGTCTGAATAGACTTGGCGAGTTTAATCCCTGCCTTGCCACTCCCGAAGGACTTTAGGGATGCTTTGGGGAAAAAAATCATTCCATCTTTTTTTCTGAGATTTTGAAGCTCCAAATTGTTCAGTCTTGTTTCTGAAGTGGAAAGAAAGCATTAAGAACAACCCCTTGTTCTGCCTCCACTGCTGGAGGCAATACGCCTCTGAATATCAAATGTTAGAAATCACAAACGAGGAGAGTGCTGTTGCTCTCAAGTCCTGCTTGTGGGCTACACATAGGCTGTTGGTTGGCCATCTTGGGAACAGGATGCTGCACTGGATTGGCCTTTGGCCTGATCCAGGAGGGCTCTTCTATGTTCAAGTGTTGTTGTTGTTCTTTGTTTGGGGGATAAGACCCCCTTCACATGATCGGTTTACAAACACACATTGACAAAACACCACACAAAAGCAAACTTACTGCAATTGTGCATAAGTTCACATTACGTTTGGGCTGTTTTACAGCGACGTATTGAGGCACCTGTGTACATTGGTAACCAGCTAAAGGGGAAATGCAAATTAACTGGATTAACTGATACTTCGTGCAAAGAGCATGGAATTCAGGAGGAGGAGCAGGGGTGGGTGGAAAACAGCTCATTCCAAAGGAGCTACACTGTTGCCATTGTTGAATCATGGAACATTTTCCATATAATGCTGATTATAATAATAATGAACTGGGAAAGATGTTAGCAACAGGGGAATTAGAGTGGGAAAATGCAATGGTAGAGCATTAATTTCCATTACTGAGCTGAGGTCTGGCTCTGCATCTCATGTTCAGATCCAATGCTGAAGAATGTAGCAAGGCTGCTCCAAGTGACAAAGGCCGGAAGCAGATTGAAGCCTTTTAACCCTCTGCCTCCAAGCTGCCTCCTCCAGACTTTACCCCCTTGTGAGAATTTCAGAGCCTTGAAAGAACAACCTCCTGGACTGGAGACAGGCACTTCTCCTGGGTTCCATAGCCTCCTTCCCTGGATCAGTGATGAGAAGTGGGAGATATCTGGATGTTGAGGATCAGGAGGTGACTCAAGGAGTTCAGGCTCTGACCCAACAGGCCCTGGCAGCAGAGGCAGATTTAGAAGATCATGACCAGTTTCCTCGCGCTGGGCATGGAGCCGTGGGGGCACTGCAGAGGATGCGCCAACTATGATTTAGAATGGAGCACAAGAGGTAGGGGGCACCAAATGTTGGTGTTGTACAGGGCACTGTTGGCCTTTGAGACCCCAAGGTCTGCCACTGCTGGTGATTTCTGAGGTTCTTCTGTGACAACCTTGGGCATAGTGGTCTTCTTATCTTCAGGTGTCAGCTCAGAGCCCAGAACCTGGCGCAGCTCCTTACTTGGTGCCTCTGCATCTTCAAGCTCTGTGTCTGGATCATTACTGGACTCAGAGGTCACAACACGGCCTGCTGGACAAGTTGTGTGTCCTCTTTCTAGATTACCAACACTACAGTGGTACCCTGGTTCTCAAACTCCTTGGTTCTCAAACACTGAAAACCCAGAAGTAAGTGTTCCGGTTTCTGAACGTTTTTTGGAAGCCAAACGTCCAATGCGGCTGTCAGCTATTGGTTTCGGGACGCCTGCACCAATCAGAAGTCGCACCATGGTTTTTAACATTTCAGAAGTCAAACAGACTTCCGGAACGGATTAAGTTCGAGAACCAAGGTACCACTGTATTTGGCGCTTTTGATTTTGCTATTTATTTTGCATTTTTGTTTTGGGGGCTTTTTCGGATAATTTGTTTTTGGGACTGTGTGGAACCCAGTTCAGCTACTGACTGATTGATTGTGTGACTGTGGAAATGGATAAAAGCCCCCCATCCAAACAATGGCTATCAGCAGTGTAGGTAAGAAAAAATAATAATTTTGATTTTTATCATCTACAAAAGTGTCTTATTTATTTTATAGTACAGTGCATTGATTATTGCTTTCATTTTATGGATCAATGGTCTCGTTAGATAGTAAAATTCATGTTAAATTGCTGCTTTAGGGGTTGTATTTAAAAGTCTGGTACGGATTAATCCGTTTTGCATTACTTTCTATGGGAAAGCCCGCCTTGGTTTTGGAACGCTTTGATTTTGGAACGGACTTCCGGAACGGATTAAGTTTGAGAACCAAGGTACCACTGTATATATATATTTGAATGGGGGGGGTTATGCAGGGGAACAGTTTTAGACTTTCTTTTCTTTTCTTTTTAAGGAAGCTGCTGAAGAATTTCCTAATTAAACTGAGACAACCGTTCTTGTATAACTTACCTGCTGCTGGAAATGTGGGCTAGACAATGGAAATGCTGACAGCCCCTTCATTGCTTATAATTATATGGGAGCTATTTTCACGAAAGCTTTGTCAGGATTTATTCTCCCCCATACTTTCAAGTGTTACCAATACAATTATGATAATTCGGTGGAAGCTCCGTCTTTGTCAAGTGGGGGTGAAAACACAGCTAATGGCAAAACTGAAAGCACAAATCATTTGAATTTTTAAGCCAGCAGGTTCTTCATGGACATACAATGGGGCACTAAAGCCTTTTCTGTTTGTGCGTGAATATCCTGCACAGTATAAATATGCACTTGAAGCCTGCAGCGGGGAAACTGGAAGGCTGGCCACTGCCACCAACTCCTTCTTGGACCTTATTGCCGCATCAGCATTTTCAGGTCACCCTGGGCCAACTTGGCTGATAATGTGAAGTGCCAAACTCACCCGTCATGCCAGCCATGCAGTTTGGGGTGGTCCATCTGTACATGGCCTTAGTGTGTAAAACAGTACATGCAAGGCTCAACTGCATGTGAAGGGGAAAGCTAATGTGGTACAGTTGTGGACAGGATCAAAACTGGGAAGACCTGGGATCAATTCCCTAGATGGCAGTGATATTTGCCTGGGCTGTAATCCTAAATGTACTAAGTAGGGGGGGGACCCATTGAATACAGACAGATTTAGGATTGTACTTTCCATGAACATGGACAAGAAGGGAATGCTGGATCAGAGCAAAGGCTTATCTAGTTCAGCATCACTTCAGGAAGAGGCTAGAAATGGAGGCTGACAGAATAGGGTTCTCTAAAGTTGTCAATGGCGGCAAAGAATGTTGAGCAATTTTCCCTGCCCTTGTGATTAGAGTTTCATTACTCTGTGATATATTACTGCTAATAATTCCCATGGAAAAATACTAGCGCTGCCCATGGTAAGCACTGGTAGACAAAGAAATTGATATACTGTATATTCTGGTGTATAAGACTACTTTTTAATCCAGGAAAATCTTCTCAAAAGTTGGGGGTCGTCTTATACGCCGGGTGGAGAATCTGCGGTCGAGTATATCTCAAACTCTATATTTTAACTGGAAAAGTTGGGGGTCGTCTTATACGCCCAGTCATCTTATACGCCGGAAAATATGGTAGTTACTTTTCCTGCTTTGTTGCTGTTGTTGTTGTTACAAAACTAGAGAGCTACAGATCATTAGGCTGTAATGTGCACTAGGTGCCTTTGTGGTCTTCTGAGAGAAAAAAAGAAAAAAAAGAAAAATGATCTAATTAGAGCTGGGTCAGTGGTAGAGCCCAAGCTTTCATTGCTGCATGGATTGGGACAAGTTGGATATGGGAAGTGATAGAATGGTTTTTGGTTTTGGTTTTTTTTTTAAGTGGAAGGGAACATTGAAAGGAAAACGGTTCACCTACTATTATTACAGATGTGGTTGAAGTACACTTCATAGCTAGAGAGGTGCTCCGAAATTGGCTGGAAATATGATATCTCTTGAGTGATCTACTGATATGGATTTTATTACACCATTGGATTTATGCTCCTTGAATTTGCTAAGCAGATTTATTCAGTTTCCTTCCTGTCACATTTTGTGATTTACTAGCTCGGGGTTTCATTTCTCCTTGGGACTCAGACATTTCATTTTCAATCTCTCAGGGCAGAATGAGCGTTCCCCACATAAAATGGGGTGCGCATGTTGCGGGGTCGCGACCCATTGGATCACAGTGGCAGCTCCTGGTAGTTGGTCTGGCTTCACCTTCCCAGGTTGGGATACCTGTGGACTCCATCTACTCTAGCAGCCGCCCAATCCCGGCTGGGGAGGTGTTGCCAGGGGATTGGCCAGGTAGAAGGAGGGATTATGCAGTACACACAATAGAGATTGAGTCATACCTGGGAAGCGACCGTTTGGATTCAGAGCTTCCCCACCCTCCACACCCTCAAGTAACGTTTACTTTGCAGGTTTAACCACCTTTTTTCCACAGCCACACAGGCACGCAGGCGCTGCTATGACAAGGTTGCTGTTAAAGGGCCGGAAAGGAATTTCCCTGCATTGGCAGGTTTTGCCTTTCCCGTAGCAATTCGTCACAACTTTGGCAGTTGCAGGCCTTGGGCGGAATCCTTTAGTCATTTACAGGATTGGGGGGGCGTGGGGCGGTGACCCCGCCCCCATTGCGGTGGTGATAACAGGGTTCCCGTTAAAGGGGTCTCAGGAGGCATTGACCAAACGCCCAGGGTCGTCACTGCCCTCCCCTTCCAGCGGCAGCGAACATAGGGGGTGGGCTATCTGCTTGAACATATGTTCTCCAGACTAGCCCACTTCCCAATCATGCTGGATAACCCTGAAGTTACCCAGAACCCCAGCTGGGGGCCTGGGAAGGATAAACGCCCAATGCCTGAGCCAAGGTCTTCCTACATCTGAAATATTAATAAAGTTGTGGCCAATTTAATCCCATACAATGTTGTCATGAGTCGTTATTTCCCTCAGGGGCTGCCCCGGGGTCCGGGGGGACTTCGCCTGGCCGCGCAACCAGATGTTACAAAGGGAAGAGGCCCACTAATGAAAACAGTACACTGCCTCTCTTTTCCCTCAGTAACATCTGGATGTGATATCACCATGTGTGCCACGTCCCCCAACTTTGTGAGTAGCAGTGTCACATCTAATATCTACCGTATTTTTTGCTCCATAAGACGCACTTTTTTCCTCCTGAAAAGTAAGAGGAAATGCCTGTGCGTCTTATGGAGCGAATGGTAGTCCCTGGAGCTGAATTGCCCAGGGGCCAAAAGAGGATCATGCTTTTTATTTTACAAAGAGAAAAGGGAGTGTTGAAAGGACCCCGCTCAGCAGCTGATCAGCAAGAGATCGGGAGAGAGATAAGAGTCCCGGCTCCCTTTCAGCCCCGCCCTCCTTTGTTGAATGTGCTGCAGAGGGAGGTTGTTTGTTTCCCCAGGACATGTGACTGGCTGATTAGATTATCTGTCTGGAAACTGTAGAAATAGCTCCCTTTCCTTAAGATTTTTCAGAAATGTGAGTTAAACCTCATAAAAATGGGGCTTTTCCTCTTTGCTTTTCCCCCTTTGCAAAAGGAGCTTTGCTTTTCCCCCTTTGCAAAAAAAAGCTGCAAAACCTAGCTGATCCTCGGGGAAAAAAAAACCAGGGCTTTTCCCTTTGCAAAAAAAGCTGCAAAACTTTTAGCTGATCCTAAAAAAAGCCTTTTGCCTTTGCAAAAACAGCTGCAAAACTTTTAGCTGATCCTCAAAAAAGCCAGGGCTTTTCCCTTTGCAAAAAAGCTGCAAAACTTTTAGCTGATCCTCCCAAAACCCCCCCCCCCCCACAAAAAAGGGCTTTTAGAGGAGGAAAACCAGAAAAATATTTTTTCCCCTTGTTTCCTCCTCTAAAAATGAGGTGCGCCCTATGGTCCGGTGCGTTCTATGGAGCGAAAAATACGGTAAATGCTAGCTTCACCTCTCAGTCAAAGTGACATGGCAAACCTGTGACCCTTCAGGTGTCACTAAATGGCAACATCCATCAGCCCCAGCTAGCACAGTCAATGGCCAGGGCTGATGGGAGCTGATGGGGGTCAATACTGAGGGCTACAGGTTCCCCATCCCTGTCTCAAATTGTAGGCAGGGGTGCACATGCACAAACTCCACCTCCAATTTTCCAGGGCACTCAGGCTTTTACACACCACCCCTCAAAAAATAAAATAAACTCATGGACCCCTCTCAGCATCTGATGAAAGCTATGGATCTCCTTCCCAGAAATATGCACATGAACACAAAATTTTGCACATTGAGGGGGAAATTTGTGTCTGATTCATAGACCCCCAGAAGCCCATCCATGGACCCCAGGTTAAGAACTTCTGTTTTAGACCTTCTCGCTGCAATTGGAAACCCTACTAAGACAGTGTGTGCGCCCTGTGCACAGTTTAAGGCCTTGTGTGTTCAAGCAAGTGCAGTTTACATTTTCCATTCCTTTCAGTGTGCAGTGGGGTAGGAGAGCTTGGGGGGGGGGTTCACATCCGGCAACCTATGCGCCCCTTTGGTTTCAGACAGTACATGGGTAGATGTTTTATAGTGTGCTACTAGTTTTTGTTTTTTTATCGTGTGCCATTCTTGGGCTTCTCTATTGCTCTCTCTCCTCACAACAGGTTTCTAATTTAATTTAAGAGGCTACAGGAGCCAAAAAACACACACACAAAACACACCTGAGGGATCAGGGAAGTCTACCTACCTCAGATTACCATCTTACTCAAATGGTCCTCTGTTGTGGGGGGCCTTCCCCATATGCAGCTTTTGCTCCTGAAGACTCTTTAATTTCTCCCCTGTTCAGTATTAATTGAATGGAGAGAGCTTTAAGTGGCTGCAGGGACAAAAACTGAGTGGGGAGAAACACACTCAGCTCTCATGAAGGACCCTTCAGGTAAACTGATACATCTTGGTGGAAAGGCTTTCAGAGCAGCCTCAATTTTTATTTTTATTTTTGTCCCTGAAGAACTGCCAAGTCATCCATTACAGTTTGAGAGAGATGCATTTTGGCAACTGGAAGCCACACATGGTGTCAGAGCTGTCAGTGTGCTCCGCCTTTGGCTGCCAAAGACCCACAATCCCTGGCTTACAGAAGCTTTTTCTTGGCCATGAAATCTCTGTTTCTCTTGCTGCTCCAAAGCCTTTCTCAGGCGCAGAAGTCATGCCTCCTTCTCTAGCTCAGACTGAAATCCAAGTCCTGGAATTATCTTGGAGCGTTGATGCAAGGTTCACAATCCTTTGAACTTAAGACTCCAGACAGAGCCCTTGAAAACTTCACTAGGGTACCTAGTTTTAATGGGGAGGGTGGTTTTCTATCGCGAGCGGAGAAGATGCAACTTAACTCATTTCATAGAAGCTTCTGAACTGCGCTCTGATTCTTACTATTCTGTCACTGCCTGCCGAAGCTGGATTTGAGCTGATAGGCTTGAATGTTCAGCTCTTTCAACGAATGAAAGGTACTGATTAACTCAACAGATTTTTAGCTATTAGAGCCTGCCCTTGCAATTATGTGGCAAATTAGGAAAGCTACAAAAGGTCCGCTGTGTAAATAGCTGGGGTTTGAAACTATTCCTCAAAATTATCCGTGAGTAACACAGGCTTTTCCACTTGCTAATTGAATAAAAACTGTGCTTATAAACCTCTAAGTGTTCCGTTGCACGGTATGCTTTTATTAATTTCTGGTTATGGCAGGGGACCACTATATTTATGAAAGAACTGCCATCTCTACTTAGAATGTTAACAGGGTTGCAAAGACACCCAGACAACATGTATCAGAATATGTGTGTTGGGGAGTAGAGGGAGGGTGTTCATGAATTGAAAGCAGTGGACAATTTGATGAAGCAATCCAAAAGCGATGTCTTTTCCACATGCAAATGTGCCTGTTTTACACCTCATACTAGAGCAGGCCACAAATAATCAATACTGATGTATAGTGACCAGAAATTGGATAGACCTACGTATTGCATTTGTGAAGGACAACAAAAACAGGATGGCTTTGAAGTACATGACAGACTCAGTACATGGTACTGGCTTCGTGAACCATGGTGAGATACTATTTGTGCAAGGCTGCACACTACAGCATTGCACAAGAAAATCCAAACAAAAACAAAACAAAACCCAAATCCTTACTCCGCTTCAGCAACCTTTTGTGCAAAGGAAAGGAAGAGAGCTGCTAGGCAGCCCATCTATAAAGCACTGAACAAACTCTATTTTCATGCTCCTTGGGATTTTTTTTGGATGCAATCCAACAATGCACAATGTGTGTGTTTGAGGGCAGCTTGCAAAGCGAAGGAATGTGGGGCTAGATGTTATTTGGAATGGGTGGGCAGTTATAGGGATTATGAGGCACAATAGTTTATAATCCCCATTGACATTTTAAAGAGCTGTGTACAAAGTGGGGGAGCGGAATGGATAAAAATGCAATTCTTTGCAATGTCAGAATGGTTAGTCATGCATCGGGGCGGGGGGGGGGGGAGCCAACCAGTGAATGGGAATAAAGTAGCATTGGCAGTGGCGGCCATTTCTGAGTAGGCCACATTTTTGCCCATTTTCTCCTTGCTTGCCTATGTTCTTCTTGGGACTGATCCAAGCATGTGGAAATCCAAGCATCCTCTCCATCTCTGGTATTTGTTTTCCCTTCTCCCCTTTACGCCACCCTGGAAATATTCAATGCATGAGTAGCTGTGCTTTAGCAGACGCTTATCTGTAGTGTTTGACATCTGAATCACAGGGCCACCAGGAAGCACTTCAAGGAGGGATGTGCCTTGATTTGGGGCTCCTTGCACAGATTCAACTTTGCTTGAATCAAATAACCTCCTTCCACATTAAACCTTAGGCAGTGTACCAACAGGACTGTCCCATCTCAGAAACTGCACATTTGTATCTTAAAGATGTACGCAAGATGAAAAATAATGTTAGATCTGTGTCTGCGTGGAAGGCAAGGTGATTAGGACAAGAACAGTCCAAAACGATACACACCCCTAAGCATGGGAAAATGAACTCTAGCAAAGTAACCTCTACCACTGACCTCAATTTACAGTTCTCTTAATTCTTGTTTTAAGGAAGAAATAAGTGAAAGGATTGCTATTCAACCATGAACACATTAAAGTAAACAGGAGTTATATAAAATGACCCCCAAGGCTGGGAAGCCCTGTTTTGGGGCAAGCTAAGTTTAAATAAATAACTGTACTAACAGGGCACTGTTGCTATTTTATGGGAAATGAGCTGTTTAGGGATTTCTGGACAATGGGAGAAACCCAAGGACTGCTTTCACTGGACATCAACATTTCCCCACACATAAACTGAAACACGAACAATGGGCATGACTCAGTAGCACCAAGTCCACAACCTTGGGCCCTGGAGAAGAGATGGACAGCAGGCCTGCTTGGAATACTTTGAAATTAAATTAGAAGAATTTGAATAAGAAATAATTCTCAGTAGGGTTTTGCATCAAGTGGAAGACTCAGGACCGTCAAAAGAACAGAGTTCTTTGCACAACAGGGAGTTCAACTGAGAAGTTCGCTTCCACTGGCTGTAGTGATGGTTACCCAACCTGGATCGCCTTAAAAGAGGATTGGACAATTTAATGGACATTAATGTTATCAGTGGCCATTTCTACCACTGCTGTCAAAAGCTGGGAATCATAGGTGCGGAAAGTGCTTTGGTGCTCAGGATCTGATTTTGGGCTTCCTGTAGGCATCTGGTTGGAAGGGCTGGAATTAGATGGGCCTTTGGAGTGATCCAGCAAGGCTCTGCCTGTGAAAGGTGTGATACTTTTTTTAAAAATGTATTTTATGAAATCTTTCTAACAAACAAAGATAAATTCATGTGTGTGTCTCTAGAATTCCGTGTTAAGGCTGTCAATTCAGAATAGACTGGGAACTGGGTCTTAAGAGTTTTCTCTCTTGTTGTCATGCCTACTAAGGTTAAGCAGAGTTTGTGATATCATTTTGGTGGCCTGAAGCAGAAGTCAAAGAGTTGCAGTCACAAAAATCCAGTTGCTTGGGAAACACTTTTATCACAGCGTTTATCATTCCTTCCCCAACAAACACAACATTTCCATATTTATTTAAAAAATGGCATTAAGTGGGTGACAGAAAAGAAAGAAAAACACAGAGTCTTTTGTATTTGGTGAAATATACAGAAACAGAGGTTAGAAAACATGCAAGAAGGTGTAAGAGAGAGAGAGAGAGACTCTTTCCAAAGCGTGTTAGTTATCATGGACAAAATTCAGTCAAAAGTGGGATGCAACATAGCAGGAGTCTGTTCCGGGGAAACAAAAGTAAAATGGCCTCCGGGTTGGTTTGTTTTTAAAACACTGTTATCTTAAGAACTTAACAACATTCTTTCTTGTAAGAAAAAATAAAATATGTAACAACAAGCAAGAAGACAAAACACATCAAAAATGGGAATTAAAAAAAAACAAATCTTCAAAAGAAGACAAGAAGTAAAAAAAAAAAAAGAGGGGAGAAAAAAGATTTTTCAAGGGGGGGGGTCCTTGTCATGCAAATCAGTTTGGCAGGGGGAAAAAATACCTTCATCCTCTGCACCTTCATTATCACCTAAATCATCTGTCTGTTTCTTTGTTAGGGGACCTAGGATTGAGAACGGAGAAAATGGAGGAAAAAGACAATTCAAGAATATACAAGACTGAGGGGAAAAAGTAGTCAATATTAAACTTCCAAGGACGTTTCAAGAAAAACCACTCGTGGGGACAGGAGTACTCTCAAAAAAAGGATTTTTCAGCAAAATGTTCCCTATATATATATATATATTCCATACAAACATCTAATGTAAAAAACCAAATATGCACACCATAAATTATATTAAAAATTAATGAACCAACATCCAATATTTCTTTTTGGAACGAAACCCAAAACATACCCACCATATCTAATAACATTGAGGAAGCAATTTAATCTATTTAATCTTTTAGTTCGTTTTTCTAAAAATTTAAACCATTAAAAAAAATATTGTTCTTGGTTTCGATGTAGGAGATATCTGATTATAATTTTTAAAAACAAAACAAAACAGGCCTTTACAGTGAGTTCCCTTCGAAAGAAATATTATGTGAAATGCAAATTGTTTTCCATAATTCCAGCCATGGTGGCTAATACATTCCAAGGATAATCGTGTCCTAGATTTTGTTTAGTACATCCATTAATTTGTAATTTAATTACAACCTTGGATAGAAGAATGTTTTCAAACCTTTCTATACCTGCTGACATATTTGTTTAAAAATAACGAGGTTTCAAAATGGGATCAAAACCCGGAAACTGGAAGAGTTCCTTCCGCAGAGGTGATTACAGCCTCAGCAGGTCATGGTATTATCATACAATCGATTCGTAAGAATAAAGGAATTAAGACTTAGTATTATTCCATGCTCAGGACAGCAATACTATTAACAAGTGTTAGGAGATTAATCTTACTTTGCAAAGGGGGGGAAATGGCTACCCTTCTCCTCAAGCACACAGCATAAAGTAAAATGCTCCAGAAGGAAAGTCAAAGGCCATCAGAGAACACCATTTCCATATGCCATGTATTTTCACACTTTGAAGCACAAAACAAAAGCAGCTGAAACTCAGAGTATTTCTTTTTTTTTCCCTCCTCAAACAAGCACAGCTCCATGACATTCTGTAATCTGCATGCAAAACACACAGAGAGACACACACACCCTCCCCCCTGCTGAAGTCAGTACAACTGCGAAACTTTTAAGTTAAAAAAGGCAGCCAAGCACACAGTTGAAAAGGAAAGAGGGGGGGAATCTCATGCATAAAATAACAGTAGAAGGAAACAAGAGAGGAGATGAAAGGTTCATGTTGGTACCTAGAGCATGGGTAGGCAAGAGGCATGCATCGTCTCACAGAAAAGTTGAAACATTTGTATTTTAAAAGCTCTGCTTCTTTCGACTTTTTTTCTCGCTCTCTTCCGAGTGACTGCATGCTAGTACATCAACCCGAAATCTGCACTGTGGAAAAGGACGCTACCTTTGCATCTAGCAAGTTATATGGAAATTGGACGGCTGAGTTGACGGTCTCTGTGAGAAATATAACCAACCCATGAGTGAGCATGAGATTTTCTACTTATAAATAAGAGCAAAACAACCTTCTTGTACAATGGGAGGAAAAACACCTACAAGGTGCTGGAAGACTCAAACCATGTATCTCACTCTATGCACATCTACCATATCTTGTCAAAAGCAACTCTCTGGTGCTCTCAGCGCTACCTGTTGAGATGGGCAGAAGGTGGTATTGCAGGTACAGAAAACCGATAGGGTTCTTACGAAGGTGCCATCTTTGTCCTGAAAAATTCAGCTAAACTTCTTCTTCTTCTTCTTTACAAAAATAAAAGCTGCTATGAACATACATATCTGCCTTAGACTGAGCCATACCCTTGTTGGTTTAGCACACTGTGGTCTACTATGGATGGTGGAAGTTCTCTGCAGTCTCAGGCAGGGATCATTCCTAGCACCCGAGAGACTGAACCAAGGTCTGAACCTTGAACGTCCTGCATGCAAAAATGACATAGTCAATTTACCGCACACACACCCAAATGCATCTGAGCTCAAGCGGTGTTAGAAGCCGAGATATGAAAACTAGGAGTTAAATGGCACCTTAAACCTGGGTGATGGGCGCAACAACGGAATGTCTAGGCACACTTTTTTATAAGAATACAAAGCTGAAAATGAATGAACTGCAGCTAAAACATTATGTTCATTTTTCACCTGGTCTAGTCCTTCCCCTGCCCACCCCCCTAATATTCTTAAGAGGGTCTCTTCTCCAGTCTTCAAGAGAGTAGCTGGAAGCGGGGAGGCAGAAAAAGGCCCTCCTTTCCTTTCACTCTGCAGTTTCAGTCTGAAATCTTAGGCGCAGCACCGCGCCCAGAGCTCAGAAACTGTTCACGCTAATGAAATTCCCTGTCGCAAAATGCGCCTAGAACAATGGGGGTTTCGAACACTGCAAGTGGTTCACACACAAAAAAGTCTGAATAGCACAAAATAAAGCTGTGTCATGCAGGGCATCAGTCTTGAGAGCCAACCAAGACAGCATAGCCATTGCCTCCTCGTTCTCTTGCTGCTGCTCCTTTATGGGTTGGCTGTACTTGGACTTGCCATTTCAAGAACTCACTTTGTGCCCCTCTGCTCTGTCACTGACATGACCCTCCTCTAAAAACACACACAGATCCCACTCCCTGACCCTGCAAACCAAATTTTTCTCCAAACCATTTTTTAAAAGTGATCTTTTAGGATGTCACGTAATCGATTTTGCACATTACCAGTTATATCATGAACCTGAGAAAGTGGGTTAATTCATACGCAAAACAAAGACTTTTCAGCCTCCACAACCCTGATTCAGAGGAGATTTCTCTTCTTCTTAATCAAGTGACTCTGCCAGGTCCAACCTCCCACCAGGACAAGCTGATGATTCTCATTAGTGCTAATGGGAAAATGGACCCACATGGCAGTTTGGGGGAGAAACGAGCATTTTGCATCTCATCAAGGCGCTATTGCAGAAACAAGAGAACCACTGTACATGAGTGGGGAATTCCTAATGAACTCTGAACTCATTTAATTTCAGTGTGCTGCTTGGTCTACCATTACTAAAAACATAACTCATCCCTTTTAATCTAGGTTTAAAGCCACCAGTGTTTAAAAAAAGGAGGACGCGCCACATTTTAACCTTTCAGTTTTTGATGGTGGCGCCTGCAGGGAACATATTTAAAAATGCCTAATCACATGGGCAAGACATCTCTGTAGCCATATGGGTGGATTTTAATTATTTTGGAGCACACAATTATTTTTCCGTTTAATGATGCAGCAAAGTAGACATTTGTATTCTTTTAAAAGGAATGAAAATCTTGTCCAAAAGCTGTGCACGGTCAGACAGAAAGAAGTTAAATTGCACCGAGCCTTATCTATCAGCTGCTTTGCAAACAGAATAACCTAGCAGGCACTGTTTTTAATCAGCGCTTCTCCCTTACGTTCATGACTATCCATTCCCATACCTCATATAAAAATGAAATTAATATTTACAACAAAACTGCCATAGCCTTTAAATTTAACTAACTCCAACAGGAAAGATAAGCATTCGGAAAGTTTTTTGGTGTCTAGGTTTTGGAAGCAAAGATGTCATTGGAATTTACTCAGAAAGCAATGGCCAAATGAACTGAACAAGCTTACTTAGGAGTAAGCCTGCAATCCTGTGCATGCTTGCTTAGCCTGCAGTCCCAGGTATGCTCACCTGAGAGTCAGCCATACAGAGCTTTCTCTATCCTTAACAAGCCTTTGTTATTAATCATGTTAACCCTTTGTTGTTGTTCAGTCGTTCAGTCGTGTCCGACTCTTCGTGACGCCATGGACCAGAGCAAACCAGGCACACCTGTCTTTCACTGCCTCCCGCAGTTTGGTCAAACTCATGTTGGTTAACCCTGTTGTTGTTCAGTTGTTCAGTCATGTCCGACTCTTTGTGACCCCATGGACCAGAGCACGCCAGGCACGCCTATCTTTCACTGCCTCCCGCAGTTTGGCCAAACTCCAGCTCTCACTTCCATACATTATTCCTGGGAAAACCCTACTTTTCCTCAAAAGATCATAGGGCAATGCATATGCGCTAAACCAGATGAGGGTAGCCAATGGGTCTCAAAAACTGGGTGAGTTAGGAACTTCCCCTTCATGTGAAGACAGGCTATGGTGGATTGAGCAGACGAGACCAATAATGGGTCCAATGGTCAAGAGGTTTCTGTGCATGCTGTAGATGGAAGTGAGAGGCAGATGAGGCTCATCAAATTGGGAAGGTAGCCCATCTAGGAAAGGAAAACTCTTAGCCTAAATCTCTGCTGCCTTGTGAAACATCTTCAGGAGAAGAAAAAGCTAAGGAGTAAACCCTACACAAATCTGGAGTGGAGTCCCAAAGACGGTTGGTGCCAAACGTATTGCTCTGATTTTTATTCTTGTTTTGGATCCCATCAGTGAGTCCAAGAAGGAGATCTTGTCATCTGGGCAGCCCAGGACCTCCACACACACTGCCCAGGCTTGCACCCTGAGGAGGTCACTGTGGTGCTGCTAACACAGAGGTTTGACTTCACCCCAGAAACACACTCCATTGTCTCTCGAGACAGATGGATGCAAGCAAGGAGAATGTATATGAAGCTATCCCATTTTATCCAAACGACAACTTACGTTAGGCTCTAGAACTGTGGCTCTTGCACTAGTGGATGGGTGACTTTTAATGTTGCACAGCAGAGGAATACAGCTAAATTTATGCTAGCAGAAACACGTTCTACAACAGGTTGCATAATTTAATATGCAGCAAAGTTAACATCAGCCTGTTTACAGTATGTAACAATGATCCACTGATGCAAAACATTTCACCAGTGGAACCACAGATGATGATGATGATGATGATGATGATAAATTTTTATTTATACCCCGCCCTTTCCAGCCAAAAACTGGGCTCAGGGCGGCTAACACTAATTAAAATCACAGCAAAACCATAAAAACAATCAATTTAAAATACAAATTAAAATCCAAAATTCAAAATTAAAACTGCAGTCTCATTTTCAAATAGCCCACCAATAAAAGAATGAAGCATAACTATCAAATAGAAACCAACCAAAGGCCAGGTGGAACAGCTCCGTCTTGCAGGCCCTGCGGAAAGATGCCAAATCCCGCAGGGCCCTGGTCTCTTGTGATAGGCTGTTCCACCAAGTCGGTGCCAATACTAAGAAAGCCCTGGCCCTGACGATGACGATGAAGAAGATAGCAATGATAAATGTTACATTGCACTCATGAGAATAGACTGTTTGGGTGAGAGAGAAAAAGAGAAAATCAGCAATGCCCTCAGATCTGATAAGGTAATCTCAAGAGAAGGCTACTAAACACTTCCTGGATGGCAGTGAAAAACCTCATGTGCCTGTATTGAGGACAACAATGCCAAAACAATAAAAATAAGAAGGGTGAGTTTTAGGACTGAGCTGTGACATTTCTAACTATATGCAGGTGGGAACTCCACAGCATTTTGCTCTCCTGAGTTACCCCCTTTCCTTCTCACCTGCAGGAGCAATCCAACCCATAATCAGAGTTAATTAAGCTAATTGCTGCTGTGACAGTATTATTTCACTATGCTTCGCCCCACCTCAAACATCCTTTGTTCTTCTCCTCCCCCTCCCCCTGCATCAATAGCCAGCAGAAGAATGAACTATAAAGAACCAAGTTGTGTTCCCACCTCTCTTCCCCTTCAACCCTATATTAGATGCAACATTGTCTTACATTGAATGTAACTAAGAGACTCTATGATTTAAAGAGAGACATTGCACGTTCTTTTGTAATTCAAGAAAATCTTTAATAAAAAAATATTGAGAGAGAGAGAGCGCAAAGGAGGATTAAGGAAATATGATGAGGCACGGGAGAAACTTTATACGCTGCAGGAAGCGACAAGTGAACATTAATGTCATTTTGAACTTTTGCTCTAACTCAGGGAGGGAATTTGCACACTTTCCCTGGGATGAAATGCACAAGCAGCAGTTTCTGCATCTCGCCATGAAGGAGATGAGCAACTGCTCCTTCCACATGTTATGCAAACGGTGGTGAAACGGACATGCAAACCATCTTGCACATTTGCTTCAAGACACTTCTTGCAAAATGTGAGCGAGCACATGAAGCTGCCTGCTTCCGATCAGATCAGACCATTGGTCTATTTAGCTCAGAATTTGACAGGCAGGAGCTCTTCTGGGATCAAGGCAGGAGTCTTTCCGAGCCCTTTCTGAAGATACAAGGCACAAAACCTGGGACCCCTTTGCATGGAATACACATGCTCCTACCAAATCAATCCTTGGTTGAGACAGCTAGGTGACAACTGCTCCCATCACCTCCAACCCTGCTCTCCTGTCTTTGCGATCAAGACAAATTCAGGTTTTCCCATCTCTGTACATTTCCCTATCCCTTCATCTCTGTGCCAGATAACATTACACACATTGAACTGCTGTCTGCCGTGCATCTGTTAAAAATGCAGGAGTTCTGCTGGGGGAAAGCAAAGCTGCACAGAACAGTGTGGCACATGGGGTAGGAAACCTGATTTTACACCCTCATATGGTGGGGTGGGATCAATCATGCAGCAGAAATTACTTGGGGCCCACTGCTGCCCCAGCCCATTCACAGAGCAGTGAAGCTGTGTTTGGGGGTTTGTTTGTTGTGTTTTGTTTTGCTTGCAGCAAGGAGAAAGCAGGTAAGGAGGGGGCAGATGCCTTGACACAGCCCTGTCTCTTGAAGAGGGCAAAGGGTCAGTCTGCACTGTCCTGCGTTTCAGGTGTGATTATTTCTCAGGTCATCACCACGGTTGCGTTCATCATGCACTGCTTTCCCACAACTGTGCTTTGAATATATCCAAGAGAAGGCCTTGGAACCTTGGTGTGAAACTTATCTCTCCCTTCTGAATGCCATTATACTGGATGCAACCGACAGTGGCTGCAGACAGTGTGGCGTTGCTCACCTGGCTTGTTCAGGTTGCTATGGGTTACCAAGAAAGGGAGGGGAAAGGCAGCAGGGAGCCTATTAGGACCACAACAAGCAAGGAGGGGAGTTTTTAACTATGGTATCCTTGATCCTATAGAATCATTGAATTGTAGAGTTGGAAGGGACCCTCGGGATCATCTAGTCCAACCCCCTGAAATGCAGGAATATGCAGCTGTCCCTTACGAGGATCGAACCTGCAACCTTGGCATTATCAGCACCATGCTCTAACCAATTGAGCTATCCAAGCTTGAAGACCCGCCTGCTTTAACTGTTTTAATTGCTGGTTGTGCTGTTTTACTGGGCTTGGTTTACTGCACAATCTAATTTGTGAGATTTTATGTTAACGTTTTGATGGAATTCGGGTGTTTGTGTGTGTTTACTTATACGTTGTTGTGGTTTGGAAAAGGGTTTTATACATGCAAACTGCTTAGGAGATACTTTGGCAATTAAGCTATTTGTTTCTCTGTGTGTGCTCCTGGAGAAAGAGGGCAAATGGGTGATTGGGCTAGCTGAGATCATCTATGTGACTCACGCAGGAGGCATTGCTTGGATTCTCAGTTGGCCTAGTTTAACACCACTAGTTTTGCCATGTAGCTCAGTGTGCATAGTGCCACAGTTGCATCCAGTACTTGATTCCTGATTAGCTGGGATCACTTTGGAAAGGAGAAGGATGCCATAACCCAATCTTTCACAAAGTTGTGCCCTCCAAATGTTTTGGACAACTCTCATCAGCCCCAGCCACAGGGCACCAGGTTGGGGAATGCTGCTTTAACTACACACCCCAAAATGGTGCTAAAGCAGCAGCAGCAGACAAAGGGAAGAATTACACCCAACAGGGTTTTCGTTGGGTGGTGAGGAAACGAACATTAGATACTTGTCATTAAAATCCTCAGCCTTCACACAAGATAGGGTGGTTTTGTTTATGATGGGGTGAGTTGGTTCAAAAGTGTAATAGGTGAACATTTGGCACAGGTCTACTGCAAGATTTCCTGGTGAGCGGAAGACTCTATCATGGTGTCTTTTGAATTGTTCTAGGAGGGGATCCTGTGATTTTTGGAAGCTTATCAAGTGTTGCTTGTTGAGATCAAAACAAAATAAAAAAATCCTTCCAGTAGCAGCTTAGAGACCAACTAAGTTTGTTCTTGGTATGAGCTTTCATGTGCACGCACACCTTTTCAGATACACTGAAACAGAAGTCACCAGACCCTTATATATAGTGAGAGAGTTGGGAGGGGTATTACTCAGAAGAGTGGTGGGAATGGGTGATTGGCTGATAGGTGTGGAAGACCTGACAGGTGTTGAGATCAGTAATTGTGAACAAGCATGCCCAATAAACATCTTGCCTGCCAACATTGGTCTTCCCCTGTAATGCACAATCGCAGAGTAACACTGAATGTGAGATCTCATAAGCCTCACAGTCCTTTACAAAGCTTAGCAGACCTATGACAGCCAGGTAGATGTGAAAATCATTCTTTGATGCTAGCAGCTTTGGGGACTACTGTTCTATCCAGTTGGCTCATTCACAAAACGCTGGGCAGAACAGCTTCAGCAGAAATACAAAAGCAGCATGGTTAAAAGACTTGAAGAGTCCAGATATATGTGAGAACAGACATTTGCTTTCTGAGATGCCTTCAACACTATTGCAACATGTATTTTGAAGGCTGTTTGGCTACCAGATGATGCTGTGTGTCTGACATCTATTTGGCTACCTGAAGCTTTTATGATGAGCAGAGCTTTTCCGGGGGGGGGGGGAGTGAAGGCAGCACACTCTCCTGCAAACCCGGCAGCAAAGCATGGAAGTGAGACATGATGTCATGTTATCTACACAGCTGGCTTCCCAATTACCACCCTAAATTCAAAGGTCCTGTAGATTTCCCCAGCTGAAAATTTTGTATCCTGCATTTACTATCAAATGCTTGAAGTCACAGTCAGATTTTGCTTGAACAAAATCGTTCCACTCCACAGCCTGTCACATTGAGAGGCATGTGTGTCCTCAAGACTTGATTACCTTTACACACTGTGTGTGGGGCTGCCCTTGTATCTGGTCCAGAAGCTTCAAATAGCACAGAATGCAGTGGACAGACTGATCAGATGAACAGGCTACTGGCATCGTGCTGCCCTTCTGCTGAGTTGAGCTGCAGTGGTTGCCGATTTGCTGTTGGGCCAGGTTCAAGGTACAAAGCCCTAAACATATATGGGGTAAGGTGATCTTAAAGGTAAACTGCACCCAGGTTGTTAAGGGCTTTACATACCAATAGTAACACATTGAACTTGGCCCAACAGCCAAATGACAGCTGGTGCAGATGAGCACAGGTGTTCTTTGCTAACAACGTCTCAATCCTGTCAGCAATCGTGCTGCAGCACTCTGCACTAACCGCAGCAACCCGATCAAGTGCAAGGGAAGCCCCACACAGAGTGCATTGCAGTAATCTGGTCTTGAAGTAACCAATGCATTAACTACTGTGGCTAAGTTTTCCCGATCCACGAATGGCCGTAGCTGGCAAACTAGTCACAGTTGGTAAAAGCCACTTCTAGCCATACAGGTGTCAGGGACTGTGCTGAGGAGGGCTGCACTGAGGAGGAATGGTGGGAGCCTCCCCCAGCTCCGGATCAGGATCCTGAATCTTCCCAGGAACAGGAGGACAGTATAGATTTGGAACAGTGGTTAGCAGAGGGACATAGTTCAGAAGACAGAAGCTGGGAAGTACTGGATGGGGAACAGCTAGGAAGAGACGTACTGGGAGAGAGAGAGAGAGAGAGAGAGAGAGAGAGAGAGAGAGAGAGAGAGAGAGAGAGAGAAAGTTAACAGACTCACTTTCTCTGGAAAGTGTTCACTGGCTCAGCCCAAGGTCAAGAAGAGCAGATAAGGTGGCAGCAAAGAAAGCACAGCAGTTACAAGATCAGGTTACAAGCCAGAGGAAGTGGATGGAACCCTTAATTGGGAGCACCTTAATTCCTAGGAAATGGATTCTTTGTTCTCTGTCTGTGATCATTAAAGTTTCTAACTGGTAAGAAGTCTCCTTTCTCTTTGTTCTGCTTATCTACTGCTGAAGGGGGGAGGAAGCCAATTTCCTGAAGCCTGACGACAGGCTACCTGAGCCTGCAGTGACATGGCTAGATCCAAAAGCACCAGCAAACTGTGAACCTGGTCCTTCAGGGAGAATGGAACCCTCTCTGGGATGGGCAATTGACCAATTCCTCAGACACGGGAGCTACTCACCCACAGTGCCTGTGTCTTGCCAGGATTCAAGTTCAGCTTGTTTTCTCCTCATCCGTCTCACCATTACATCCAACCTCTGTGCTTATTACCCATCTGCCCCTGCCTCATATTTCAAGATCTAAATAAGGTCTGGTAACCCTTGGACAGTGTTCTTGAAGCGACTAGCATGAGTTTGGCCAAACTGCAAGAGGCAGTGAAAGATAGGCGTGCCTGGCGTGCTCTGGTCCATGGGGTCACGAAGAGTCGGACACGACTGAACAACAACAAACCCTAAAGAGGAATTGCCTACTACCATGGAGAGGAGGTATATAATACTGGCACTATCATTGCTTGCTTGCTTGCTGCCGTTGTTGAAGTGCCATCTGTGGTGATTGCTGCTTGTTGGACTACCGGTGAGGTTCACTACAGTCTTTGAGCAAAGTGCAGCTTGGTGTCAGAGATGCTGATTCAACATCTGAACAACTCCATCTGTCTAGAAGCACCCTTACAAAAGATTTTTTCCCCCAATTTGAACTTCCCCCTGCACCTCGGCTGCCTGGAGACATCTGTTTTAGCAGAGAGCAGCCAATATAATTACACTCTGTTTACACTGTATTCAAAAGGTAATGCATTAAGTACAAGGCTGTAAGGCAGTTTTCTGTAAATACATCACTCTTAGATAACGGTATTAAACACAAACACAGAGGGGGTGGGGAAACCTTGAGAGCTACTGTAATTATGTTGGGATTATTTTTATTATATTTTATAGTGTGGTGTTGTAACATGGGCATAGCTGTCAACCTTTCCTTTTTTTTGCACGAAATTCCCTTATTATAGCATTGGGAAACAGCAGGGAGGGTTGACAGCTATGAACATCGGGAAAATTAAAGGTAAAGGTAAAGGGACCCCTGACCGTTAGGTCCAGTCATGTCCAACTCTGGGGTTGCAGTGCTCATCTCGCGTTACTGGCCGAGGGAGCTGGCGTACAGCTTCCGAGTCATAAGCTGCTTCTGGTGAACCAGAGCAGCGCACGGAAACGCCGTTTACCTTCCTGCAAGAGTGGTAACTATTTATCTACTTGCACTTTGATGTGCTTTCGAACTGCTAGGTGGGCAGGAGCTGGGACCGAGCAACGGGAGCTCACCCCATCGCGGGGATTCGAACTGCCGACCTTCTGATCAGCAAGCCCTAGGCTCTGTGGTTTAACTTGATCCCAAACTGAATTTCTTTCAACCCTAGACCTGGGAAGTGGGACGGGGGCAGGGATTGAAACCATTTCATCTGCTGCATGAAAGCATCATCTAAAAGAAGTGTTTCTCTAAAATAAAAATAAAATCTGTTTATCGGAACTTCCGAGGTCAGTGAAGGATAAAAGGCAGCAGACTGTTGAAAGAACCGTACCATAATGGATCTTTTCCCACGCAGACATACACACCCTCTCTATATTGTTTCATATTATCATGTTTTGTGTTATTTATATTATGACTTTGTGTTGTGAACCACCCTGAGGTCTACAAGTACATGGAGGTATACAAATTTAAGAAAGAATAAATAAATAAATATCATAGAACTGCAATGCAGGAATCTCAACCAAAGCATCAATGGCAGGTGGTCATCCAACCTCTGCTTAAAATCACTCCATGAAGGATGGTCCACCATCTCTCATGACAGTCTGTTCCACTGTCAAACAGCTCTTACAGTCAGAAAGTTATTCCTGGTGTTTAGTTGTAATCTCTTTTCTTTAACCAGACCTTGGGGTGGTTAGCATCCTAAATACGCTTTGTTGGTTCAGGTGTTTGTTCTTCTTTTTATTACATATTGTGTGTACTTTTATGTTGTTAACTGCCCCGGGATCTGCAGATGAACAGTGGTAAACAAATTTAATATAGTAGTAGTAGTAGTAATTTGAAGATAGCCATCATAGCTCCATGATACTCAAGTTCCTTCTATAATAGGAAACTATCAAATGTTTTCAGGCAGGAAGGAAGGTGAATGGGAAAGAGCATGCTTATTTCATCTAACTGTTCAAAGATCACTAATGCACATCCAGGTGCTGCAATTTTATTATTTCATGAATACTAAAGCACCAGAATTCCCCCCACCAACACACACCCCACGTTTGAATATTTCGATTTAACCTCTGTCGGCTTTCCCTTTTCTCTTTCATGCCAACTTGACACAGGGCAAGCTTCCTTACGCCCCACCCTGCTATCTGCTGAAGGAAATGCTTAAGAAGCCCAACGTGATATACATATAATGACTGGGAGGTATACTCAAATGTGAGGGTGGGTGGATCTTTACATAATTTACTTGCACAAATGGTGTGGGGGGACGGACCTCTGCCTAATGTTCTAGGGAGCTGCTGCCAGCCACAGTTGACCAAGGGCCATCAACGAGACATCCCCATGTTCCAATGTGCCCACTGGTACATCTTATGGTACCTGGAAAGGTAAATATCCTCTCAAAATAGCCCAGTGTGTGAGAGATGATTTGCTCCTCCTGCTCAGTTTCCTCTTCATTATCTGAGGCACTCCTGTGTTGAATGTGCCCCCTTAAACATACCCACATTTCACTGAGACCCACCTTCACTTCCGTTCTTAACAAAGGAGAGGTACTAATAGCTTGTCTGCTCTTTTAGATATGGCAGCCATTTTTAGCTGTGCCACATCCCCATGGCTGCCATTTTGTGTTATGCCATACCCCCCCCCCCGGCTCGATAGCAGCCATTTTGTGAACCGGACCAATTTGCCTGACTAATGGTATACGGCATGTTCCTATGAATGCACTGCCTGGAAAGCATGGCCTTGGAACCTCCAGTGGAAGAAATAAAATTTCAACTTTTCCACTGGAGCAGTGTTTTAACAATGGCTCTTCTGCAATTACGAAAGGCCCACACTCCCTACTGCTCCAGACCAGCAAGGCTTTCATTTGATTAAAGCCGCATTAACTTCTCTATGTATGAGTTAGCCATATGATCTGCTGATGTGTCCCTTTAATAAAGAAAATTATATTAACACACCATGAGGTATAAGAATTGCTTTATGTAATAGCTGCAGACATAAAAGCATTAAGCACATCATTAATAACCATCTGCCTTGGAAAAACAGTGCCATGGGTAACATTGGGATCTCTTCTGTTTAGTACATAACCAAATCAACACTTTTTTTTCCTGAAGAAGGCTTGTATTTAAAAAGATTATCCCTCGAGGGCTTTATATGGGGATATAAAAGATGCCCAAGGGCTTCTATAAGCTTTTACTCAGAATCTTTATATACTTTGGGGGAGGCTGTAAGAACCTCAGAAGTATGTAAGGGCTGAGACTCGTACTATCCAGGAAGTGATTGCAGAGGTGGACCTACATTTTTGGAGCCCTGAAGGTTGAACTGTCACGGGGCCCCCTTGGCAACCAGCAACAAGGTCTGGGAAACCACGGCTACCTTCTTCTATGGGGTTGTTCCATGACAGATCACCACACTTTTATAACATCTGTGCTACTGACTCTCAGACTTTGGGATGGTTGGAATATATACAACAACAAAATAATCAAATGGAGTCATGCAATTCAGATTGGGTCTACTAGATCCATTTTTTAAAAAAGCAATGTGGACAAAAGTTGCTTTTGGGGCCCCTTCGGAATTAGGGTTCTGAAGCTTAAGCTTCATTAGTTTCATGATAGATCTGCACCTGGGTGATTGTGCTGCCAGATGCCAGAAATGAAGCTACTTCTCTTGCCAGAGTTTTCTGCCCCAAGCTCAGGCAACATTCCTATGGAAAGAGGCAATCAAAGTTCAAGGGCACATTCCAGCCAGGCAAAAACACTCATGGTGGGAATGAAACAGTGAGGAGTGTGGTCTGAGGAGAAATCAAAGGACCAGTCTGAGAGGCCTAGAGGGCTGCACTCAACCCCAGGACTGAGGTTCTCCATTCCTAAAGATTATGAGTTTGGATGTGCTTCATTCACCAATGTAAGGCAATTTTTGGTGACAAGTTCTTTGATCATTTAGGAGAAAGCATGAAGCAAAAACCCATTTAATTGTTTGTTGATATGTATATCCCACTTCCTTCCCCAAAAGGAAATCCATGGCAGCATGGCAGTTGTGACTTGTGCTTCTAAAAATTAATAGAAATCCAGGAACATAAACTCAACAGACCACCTGCTGGCTTCCAAAGGTGCTGCGAAAGGTCTTTTATCACAGAGTTAAGGGGAAAGTAGTGATGCTTTTGAATTATGGTGGTGGAGAGTCCCATGGACTGCAAGAAGTTCAAACCTATTCATTCTTAAGGACAGATCCTGAAGCTGAGGCTCCAATACTTTGGCCACCTCATGAGAAGAGAAGACTCCCTGGAAAAGACCTTGATGCTGGGAAAGATGGAGGGCACAAGGAGAAGGGGACGACAGATGATGAGATGGTTGGACAGTGTTCTTGAAGCTACTAACATGAGTTTGACCAAACTGCGGGAGGCAGTGGAAGACAGGAGTGCCTGGCGTGCTCTGGTCCATGGGGTCACGAAGAGTCGGACACGACTAAACGACTAAACAACAACAAGTGATGGGGCTGGGGAGGCCTCCCTAGGGAGAACATTTCACATGGCCCAAACCATGGCCCAAACCACTGCTTTTCTTTATACTGTTACCCACCCAGGGAACATCAAAGCACACAGAGCAGGGCTTCTGATGCTGCTCTGGGATATACAGATTTACATATGAGATAGTCAGTCATCAAGGTATCCTAGCCCCATCTCATTAAAGGCAAGTACCATCACAAATAAGCAGTATCTAAGTGGTTTCAAAGAGAGGAATCCACTCCAGGTTTGTCCTACCCCATTCAAAATCCCCTTCTTCTAAACATGACAATTTTTGATGTGGCAAAGAATAGACAAAACCATGCTTTCTATCTTATATGAAAATGGGGAGAATTGCTACTCTCACCTCCAATGACCAAATTATACACCTCTTTGCTGTTTAATTATACCTATTTTTCCAGGCATGCTGGTTTCGGGGCCATGCTCTTGAGACCTTAAGTATGCCTTCTTCTGCCAAGAACCACCATAGATTATTTTAAGCTGTTTCTTGGAAAGTGTGTCTGTAGTTTTGACTCTATGTGGATTTGAAAGAATTATTAAAGGCCATCAGCTGGTCTAGCTTTTACACTTTATTTATTGGAGACTCTCTAATGCTCTCCATCTTGTTGTGCTTCATCTGAGACAGAAGAAAGAGCGTACCTGATTTATACTTTGATGTTCCAGAGTGAACAAAACCAAGCAAACTAAAATGAATGCACAGCAAGCACTGTTTTAAGAAACGCTTGCAAATTTATGGTGATGTCTAGGAGAATGTTCAGTTTAATTTAGATAAAACATTTTAAATCTGTGCTACGGGCCGTAGGCTGCCGGGCCTTCCTTCTTGCCCTTGTTTATTCTCTCTCTTTCTCAGCATCATTTACAAGAAATCCTATGAATAAAAAATCTATGGGTCCACAGTTTTCAAATAAATACATATTGGGAGGTGTGGGATGAACAGGATAACCAAGTACTGTCAAGTGCCCATTAAACACCCTGGATCAGGCATTCAGAGCTATCATAGCTACCTTTACCTCTTTCTGCTGAAACATTAGTCTTGGAAGCTGGTACATATCATGTATATAGATAAGGGTGGAGGGGAAGAAATTTCAGTATGCATTTAAAGCTGAATCTATCAGATTCACACTTTCCTAAACAATATGTGAAATGAAACACATATTACTTAAAACTTCACACACATTATATGATGCAGCTCTCCAGCCAAGGAACATGTACAAAAGCACACCTAAGAGCGCATAGTGTGCATAAAATAAACACATTTGGTAAAAATAGCAAACAAAAATGCATTATATTAGGGTAAATTGCTTGCATAAAAAAGGTGTGCATTAGTCCAATGCATTAAAAATGTGTTTATTGGGGAAAATTCACACTAAAATGCTGATTAATTTTCATGAGGATTCCTTTTTTTTTCTTAAATGCAAATTGATGAAAAATGTGGAGAACTGAAGACTGGTAAAAATGAGAAAGTGAGAGAATGGAAATGACAGATTCTTCCACCCTCTATAAATAGGCCTGTACCTCTGACTCCAGATAATGCTTAATGCTACTGATGAAGTAGACTGTAGTCCATAAAAGCTTAAGCCACGATCAGTGCATTAGTCTTTAAGGTGCCACAAGACCCTTTTGTTGCTTTTGCACATCTCAGCGGCTCGAGATAACGAAGAAGTCAAGGGCTGCTTCCCTGCCAGCAGGCTTTTCTGGCACTTGATCGAAAGCTCCAGCGCCACTCACTCACCACAAGGAGAAGCCAATTGTTCGGTGCAATGCAAAACACATATAGAACGTTACTTCCCATGCCATATGTCATCTCCCTTTCACACTGCCAGTTTGCCAGACGACAGCGAGAAAGAGGGGGAAAGAAAGCCCAACGGAACTCTAAGTGAATACATATCAGCACAGCAAAAATATCCTAAACTGCATTTCTTGGTTTCTTTATATCTGCATCAGTAGAGCAAGGGAAGAGAAAAGCTGTAGAAAAACCGGCAAGCTGGGTGCTTCCAGCCATGGCATTTACTCTTGCTCAGGCATGGTTTCTTCGCTCGCTTTTTTACAAGATGCAGTCAGTCAATCACCGTTTTGCTGTTCCCCACCATGTTCCTGATGCTATGGCTGTTTCCATTTGCACTGTCTCTTCCTCTAAAGCAGGGGTGCAGAGCCTTTTTCAGTCGGAGGAGATAGTGGCATGGGGAAGGGCTCAGGGCTCAGTGGTAGAGGGGTCATGGCACAGTGGTTTCATAGAATCAAGGAATTGTAGAGTTGGAAGGAAGAAGAAGAAGAAGAAGAAGAGTTTGGACTTGATATCCCGCCTTTCACATCCCCTTAAGGAGTCTCAAAGCGGCTAACAATCTCCTTGCCCTTCCCCCCCCCCCAACAAACACTCTGTGAGGTGAGTGAGGCTGAGAGACATCAGAGAAGTGTGACTAGCCCAAAGTTACCCAGCAGCTGCATGTGGAGGAGCGGGGAATCAAACCCAGTTCACCAGATTATGAGTCCACTGCTCTTAACCACTACACCACACTGGGACCATAAGAGTCACCTAGTCCAATCCCCTGCCATGCAGGAATCTTTTGCCCAGTGTGGGGCTTGAACCCACGACCTTGAAATCAAGAGGCTCATGCTATACGGACTGAGCTATCCCAGCAGGATCCCCATTGCCTTCTGGGCATTCTTGCAAGGGATAGCAGGGCTAGAGGTAAATGTGGGCAGAGCAAGCAATGATTTTTTTTTACCTTTGGCCACCTGGCTAGTTTCTCCACACAGCCCTCTCTGTCCTCTATCCAAACAAAGGATAGGCATGATCAGACTCCCGCCGGGCAAATACTCTCTAGTGGGATTGAAACAGGGCCAGCGAGGGGTGTGATCTAGGAAGAGGGGAGAGCTATGGCCTGGGGACAGACCCAGGGGCCAGGCAGAGAGTCATTTTGGGGCCTGAGGTTCCTAGCATCTGGTCTAATGTTTCAATGAGAGTTTGTCTGCCAGAGGTGCAGAGGGAACATCAGAAGTTGTGCTATATTAGTCGGATCGCTGAGCCATTTCGTGGAGAAGAGGTAATGGGGGAGAACCAGCGAGAATAACGAGGGGAAGGAATTTCATGCTGCGCTAGGAGATGGAGCAAATCCTTGGCTGGCAACAAGAATGCTGCGTGCAGCGATCTGGGAGATTTCCCCCCCCCCACTTCTCCTTTCCTGTTCTGTTCTTGGGGTGCTAGGGCAGAATTGTAATAATGAAAATAACTCAGGGAGGCTTTTCGCCGCTGTTCAAACCCTGGCATTTCCCCTCACCCTTTGCAAGTGTGGATGAGCACTACAGATTTTAATGGGGAAAACAGTGCTCTGCATGGTGCCATGTTTAGCAACTCAAATCCGTTTCCCAGTTTATAGCGGGACATGAGCATCTCAGCAGTGTTGGAAGGGCATAGCGTAGGAACAGCCTGTGACTTTATCCTGATGATACTGGAATAAGTTTGTGCATTCACCGTGATCACTGAAATTTATAGGTTGCAACATTTGGGGGGGGGCTTTTTAGATTGAAGCGGGGAGGCAAGTAAGGGGTGGTGGAGGTGGATATTATGCATGATGCGGGAAAGGGGGATAGAGATAGGTTATGCTCCGCCTTGCATAGTACGAAAATCCAGGGGCATCCAGTGTAGCTGAATGAAGCTGGAGTTGCAAGATTCAGGACAGACCAAAGGAAATACTTCTGCTCGTCCCACAACTTTCCCCCGGGAAAGCCTGCTGTTTACTGCTGAATTGGAACAAACATCTCCCCCCCCCCCCCGGTAGATTGACATTTGTTCAGATTCAGCAGTAAACAATGGGCTTTTCCAGGGAAAATGGCGGGACACATGAAAAAATATTATTATTATTATTATTATTATTATTATTATTATTATTATTATTATTATTATTATTACGGCACTTCACAACTTAAAAATACATGATAAAAGCACAAAATACACAACAACAACAACAACAACAACAACAACAACAACAACCCCAATAAACCCCATTCCTCAGACCCAGATCTGCCCCCAAAATCTGCCCCCAACCTGGACGACTTTAAAGGAGGACCAGTCAAATTCATGGAGGATAATGCCTCCTAGCAATGCTGGCTATGTTCTACCTACAATCAGGGGTGTAGGAAGGGGGAGCGGTGGAGGCGGACCACCCCAGGCGCCCTCACTTAGGGGGGTGACATTTGGCGTACTGCTCGCCCGCAACTCCCAAGCCTTCCCCTGAGCCATTGGGGAAAGGGGGGAGCTGCGTCGCTTTGCCGGCAGCCTTCCCCCTTTGTTTTGGCAGCTTGGGGGAGGCTTGGGTGTCACGGGCGGGCGGCACACCGAATATCCGCCATGGGTGGCTTGCTCTGCCCCCGGCTGCAGGGCATGCACACCGCTCTGGGCACCCGAGCGGCTTTCCTGCGTCTGGGAGGGCACCCTCTGTGCCACGCCCCCCTCAGGAGTGCTCCACACCCCGCTCTGGAGCGCACCCACCCTGGGAAGCGCAGGCATATGCTCCTCCGCTGCCTACAATGTCAGAGATGGCATTCCTCTGAATTACATTTCCTGTGAATCACAAGCAGGCACCATTTGGGCGTCCTAAAGTCCTGCTTGTGGGCTTCCCACAACCATTAAGTTGGCCACCAGGAGAGCAGGATGTTGGACTAAATGGTCCTTTGGTCTGATCCAACAGATCTCTTCTTATGGTCTTATGGCTTAATTCCAACTAAATTAGCAGGACTGATTTCCCAGAGGGAAGTATATGCAAAATATATGTGCCAGGAACAAGCTTTTGGGAATCAAGAATGCACTCCTTATGCACTCCTACTATGGAGGGGGGACGCAGGTGGTGCTGTGGTCTAAACTACTGAGCCTAGGGCTTGCCGATCGGAAGGTTGGTGGTTCGAATCCCCATGACAGGGTGAGCTCCCATTGTTTGGTCCCAGCTCCTGCTCACCTAGAAAGCACATCAAAGTGCAAGTAGATAAATAGGTACCGCTCCGGCGGGAAGGTAAACGGCATTTCCGTGCACTGCTCTGGTTAGCCAGAAGTGGCTTAGTCATGCTGGCCACATGACCCGGAAGCTGTCTGTGGACAAACGCCAGCTCCCTTGGCCTGAAAGTGAGATGAGCGCGCAACCCCAGAGTCGTCTGCGAATGGACCTAATGGTCAGGGGTGCCTTTACCTTTACCTTTACTCCTACTATGAAGCATATATTGCAGGTAATCTATTCCAGGGTTCAGTTGCTGGAATGCTCAGCTTGGTTACAAGGGTCTCAGGCAGCAAGATGGGGGGAAGAAAGGTTTTCTTAAGGCTGCCTTAAGATCTTAGAGAGCTGCTGCAAGTCTTAATATGTAGTACTAGCCCAGATGCCAAGGACTGTGCTGCATGGCTTGCAAAATTTGCACCCCAAAGTGCTAATTTAAAAATGAATGTTAATTTCCCATGAGAGAAAATTGTGTACTTCACAGCCTCCAGCTTCCTGCAAAACACACATTTCCCAGGATTGATGGAGAAAATAAATACTGTTTTCATGATGAATCATGTTCAATGCCTGTCAGTAAAGCTATTTTGAAGTTCACTTCCCCCCTCCAAACCCTGTCTTGCCAGCCACATTTCCAGAAGATGATAAGGTGTATAGCTCAGGAAACATCTGCGTGTATCGAGGATCTGGATTTTGAACTCAGATTTTAGAATAGATAAAAGAAATTTTAAAAATGTAAGATGTCTGGAAAAACCGACTGGGGCCTGTCAGATTCAACGCCATCCTGTTCAAAAGGAGGCCTTAAATCCTGCGGAAAACTACAAAGGAATGTCTCATGCCAGGTGTGAATAACCTTTGGCCCTCCAGATGTTGAATGGCAAAAGCCATCAGCAAGTCTGACCAGGGATGATGAGAGTGGCTGTTCAGCAGCATCTGGAGGGTCAAAGGTTCCCCACCCCCAGGGGTGAACCTACCTGCCCCAGCACCCAGAGTGGCACGGGGCGGGGCTAGCCGCCCACCGCCCACGCAGCAAGCATGGGGGGCTCCGCTTGCCGCCTGCATGGCGAGCTTCCTTAGCCACCTGCCACCCGCACGGCGAGTGCTGGGAGGGGTGCCGCTAGCCACCCATGGCAGCATCGTCCCTAGAGGCCCACTGCCCGCACAGTGAGCATTGGGGGGGGGTGGCACAACAATGTCACCTGCCCACACGGCTGACACCCAGTGCGCACCGCACCCACCTTCCCCTGCCAGTGCCCACCCCTGCCTTACACCTAGTTAAACCATTTGCCTATCTTGCCCACTAAGATGGTAAGGACAGCCTGATGAGTCAGACCAAATATCTATCAAATCTCACATCCACACAGTAGCCAACCAGATGCCATAGCCCAGCAGCAGAGCTCATGTTGGGTCTGCAGAATTTTCCAGACACTGGAGATCCTCATACACTGGAGAGTCAGAGCTGGTTGGAATCTAGACTAGATGTTTGGAATCTAGACTAGATGGATAAACAGTTTGCCCAGGGAGAGGGAGACTGGGAAGGATGGCGACGTTAATCCTCGCCCCCCAGGCTACCTGTGCATGTGCAATTAATGTGCCTGAGGCAATGTTCACATTAGCAGCTTGAAATGCAGCGAGGTCATTTTCCCTCTTTGCATTTCAAGTTACATTCTTACATTGTTATACAGAGCAGAGAGCCATTGACGATGTCTTCACCCAGTGACCGTTCCCTCATTTGTTTCCCCGTACCACATTCCAATTCGCTGCAGCTGTCATCTCCCCAAGTGCTGTCATCCGAACATGCTCCCATTTTCAAATCGGATTTGAGGTGGTCTGAGGGAAAGCACATCAAACAGGAATATTGCTCAAGAAGCTACAGCATACTTATGGATTGTGGGTAAGGTAAAGGTACCCCTGACCATTAGGTCCAGTCGCGGACGACTCTGGGGTTGTGCACTCATCTCGCTCTATAGGCCAAGGGAGCCGGCGTACAGCTTCCGGGTCATGTGGCCAGCATGACTAAGCTGCTTCTGGCAAAACCAGAGCAGTGCACAGAAACGCCGTTTACCTTCCCACCGTAGTGGTACCTATTTATCTACTTGCACTTTGACGTGCTTTCAAACTGCTAGGTGGGCAGGAGCTGGGACTGAACAACGGGAGCTCACCCCATCGCGGGGATTCGAACCGCCGACCTTCTGATCAGCAAGCCCTAGGCTCTGTGGTTTAACCCACAGCGCCACCTGCGTCCCATTTGGGAGGACTGTAGCTCAATGATAAACCATCTCTGCATGCAGAAGGTCCCAGGTGCAATCTTTGGCGTCTCCTGATAGTGTGGGAGATAATTATGCCTGAAACTCTGGGGAGACGCTGCCAGTCAGTGCAGACAGCATTGAGCTAGATGGAGCAACAGCGTGACTCAGTAGAATGCAGCTTCCCATGTACCTATCCACGTTTTAATGCTAGGTAATTTAAAACAAGGTGAGAGAATAAAGCAAACCAGAGTTTGGTATGGAAGCAAGCTCACCTATTCAGAGGCGTGTTTCTCAAGCAAAAGTCTGAACGATGATCACATGATCCCAGTTGATAGCTAACTTGATCTAGTCAAATGAAATATCATTAGGGGGCTAATAGTGTCAGAGAACAGCAAAGGAAAGGAGCTGGGGAGTGTAATTAAAGACTCTTCTCGATTCATAGAAAAGCATTATAGAGAACGTGTCAATGTGAAGTTCCAACAACTGAATTCTATTTTCATGTCATGCCCATTTAGCTGAAAGGCACCCCACTGCTCGCTAGCTAATACATCTTGAAGCCTGCACTCCTGCACAAAAATAAAAGGCGGGGATGACAAAGAGTTGTGTAATCTCAGAAATATCAAAGTCAAAATACCCTGGCCTAACACCAGATCACACCAAGTCAGTACAGTTTTATAATATGCCACATTATGCGACCTTGTTTGAGGATTTCATTAATCTGGAGTACAAAGCAGAGCTAAATGTCAACCCCAAAGCCCAGAGAACTGTAATTGAGAAGGCGAGGGGAACTTCAGATCAGAGCAGCTCTGCCATTTTTGCCTAAATGATCAAAACAAGTAGAAATAAATAAGTGGGGGGAAAGCAGATTTGCAAACTAAGTTTACCAACCCAACTTCTGATGTATTCTCTGTTGTGCTCAGGTTCCCAAGGGCATATGGTTGGCCACTGGATTACATGAGCCTTTGGCCTGATCCAGGAGGGCTGTTCTTATGCTCTTATGGCTGTTTAGCCATTCTAATTGTAAAGCATCATAAAATACTATGAACCAAATAGGGGGGGAGGATTGTTGCAGTCATGGCTAGAACCCTGGCTTCTTCCATTTTACTTCATTCCATTCCCCATCCACCCCACCCCCAGTTTTCTGTTTCCCTCAGATGTCAGTCAGCACCCCATGGCCATGGAGCATGTTTCATCATCACCAGGAAGTTGTTTTTGAAGGGCGTTCCCCACTGAGGCTTTTGTCCCATAAATATTTTTGTAGCTTCTGCAAATCTCATAATGTCCTGGCACTTCCCCCTTGTGCATCAGTGGTGCCATTTTGGGTTACCCGTAGATCAGCACTTGGAGAACTGCCATCGTTATAGGATTGCTGAGCCCAGGTGCTGTTTTACTGAAATGTGTCCTGCTCCATCAAAGAACTGCTGGGTGCAAAAGCAGGTCTCTGCATGGAGAGCCAGTGCAGATGCAAATCTCAATGTGGAATCGCATCTGTAGCTGGATTCTGATGCTCACCAGGGCCCTACAAAACTAGCTGACTGTGTCTTTTGAAGCAGCTGCCTCCATACTGAGTGACACTTCCCATCACATGCAACTACTTGCAGCAACTTTAAATGGACAGAAACCATGGGATCTAAGAGATAATTCTAATGCACGGGTGTGGCACCTCAGGCCTGAGGGCCACATGCCTCTCTGTCTGGCCCGGCTACAGTTCAGGTCATGCCTCTTATTGGCCCAGCTTCACATGCTCCTTTGTTTGTTTGCATTGCATTGCATTGCACTGCTGGGAAGGGTCCTTGAACTCTGACCATACTTTTTTTTTTTTTTTTAATAAGATTTTATTATTTTTCCATGAAACAAACAAAACAACATTAAGCCTACATATATAAACACCATAAAAAACATAATAAACAAACAATAACCAAAAAAATACAATAAAACCATATAACAAGACAAACTTATACAAACCTTACTAAATCCTTATCTCTGTTTCTAAACTTGTTTTAACTTCTTAGGGGGACTTCCCCTGGTCCCTCCTCTGTCTTCAAAAACCTATATACTTTTAAGGTAGCTTCATTTCTTTTATCGTTAACTTAAACTCAACATTCTAATATTTCTTAAAACTATCTAGACAAAATATTCCTTAACTTATATTCTACATTTTATCAACTTCTTATACAAATAGATCTATCCAATCAAATATTGTCTTCTTTGACATTTATAACTCTATTTAGACTTCAAAAGCCGATTCTTTTATGTATTTCTGCACAAACATTCAGACATTCATTTTAACATGATTAACTAAATAGTCTTTAAATTTCTTCCAATCTTGTGACACCTTCTCCTCCCTCTGGTCTCGGACTCTGGCGGTAAGGTCTGCAAGCTCCATGTACTCCATCAATTTCATCTGCCATTCTTCAATAGTCGGTATCTCTTCGCCCTTCCAAGTTCTTGCCAATAGAATTCTAGCAGCTGTTGTGGCATACATAAAAAATACTCTGTCCTGACTGGGTATCTCCTCATTGGTCATGCTCAAGAGAAAAGCCTCTGGTTTCTTACAAAAGGTAATTTTCATTACCTTCTTAAGCTCATTATAAATCTTATCCCAGAAGGCCTTTACCCCTGAACACGACCACCACATATGATAAAAAGTACCTTTTAACGATTTACATTTCCAACACACATCCGACATTTTAGAATTCATTCTAGCTAGCTTAACTGGTGTCAGATACCATCTATATATCATTTTCATTACATTTTCTCTTAAACTATTACAGGCTGTGAAATTAATATCTTTCCTCCACAATCTCTCCCAGTCATCCATCATAATATTATGACCAACATCTTTTGCCCAATCTATCATTGTTGATTTAACCAACTCATCTTTAGTATGCCACTCTAGCAACAAATTGTACATCTTGGAAAGGTTTTTTGAGTTCGATTCAATCAGTTCTGTTTCCAGTTTTGATTTTTCCACCTGAAAACCAACTTTTTTATCTAGTTTAAAAGTCTCGTGTATTTGATGATATTGCAACCAGTCAGGGACTTGACTTTTGACTTGATCATAGCTTTTCAGCTTAAATGAGTCCCCTTCTTGTTGCAATATATCCATATATCTCAACCATCTAGCAGACATATTTGGTCTCTTGTAGGCCTTAGCCTCCACTGGCGATATCCATCTAGGTGTCTTCCTCTCCAATAAGTCTTTATACCTTATCCAAACCTGATACAGAGATTTCCTGATTATATGACTCTTAAAAGTTCTGTGAATTTTAACTTTGTCATACCAAAGGTATGCATGCCAACCAAACATATTATCATGTCCCTCCAAGTCCAACACATCTACATTCTCTAATTTAAACCAGTCTTTTAGCCAGCAAAAGGCAGCTGCTTCAAAATAAAGTTTTAAATCCGGCAGGGCAAAACCACCTCTCTCTTTGGAGTCTGTTAACACCTTAAACTTGATTCTCGGCTTTTTGCCCTGCCATATAAACTTCGATAAATCCCTTTGCCAAATCTTAAAGCAGTCCATCTTATCCAGAATTGGTATGGCTTGGAATAAAAACAGCATCCTTGGTAGGACATTCATTTTAATGGCAGCTATTCTTCCCATTAACGACAGTTTCAATCTTGTCCATATCTCCAAGTCTTTTTTTATCTCTATCCACAGTTTTTCATAATTGTCTTTGTACAGGTTCACATTTTTTGCTGTGAGATTGATACCTAGATATTTTACCGATTTAACAAAAGTGAGGCCAGTGCCCTCCTGTATTCTTTGTGTCTGTTCTGCACTCATATTTTTACTTAAAACTTTGGTTTTCTGTTTGTTTAATTTGAAGCCAGCTACACGTCCAAATTGTTCAATTAATTCTAAGGCTTTGGGGACACTGCTTTCTGGTTCTTGTAGGGATAACATCAGGTCATCTGCAAAGGCGCGTAATTTGTATTCCTTCTCTCCCACTCTAATTCCTTTTACGTGTTTCTCTTTTCGTAGCATATTTAAAAGGACCTCCAGGACCGTTATAAATAATAAAGGGGAGATAGGGCACCCTTGTCTTGTTCCTTTTTGGACTTCAATTTCTTCCGATATCACGCCATTTATTATTATTTTTGCTCTTTGTTCAGTATAAATGGCTTTAATGCCATTTAAAAATCTTTCTCCAACTCCCATCTTTTCCAAATTCTTTTTCATAAACTTCCAAGATATTTTATCAAAGGCTTTCTCCGCATCAATAAACAATAGTGCTGCCTCAGTGTTTATGTTTCTTTCCAGTTTTTCTAAAATATCCACAATAATTCTCGTATTATTGCTTATTTGTCTTCCTGGAAGGAAACCCGCCTGATCTTTATGTATATAGTCCTTCAGCACTCTTTTCAATCTTGTAGCCATAACATTTGCAAAAATTTTATAATCCACATTCAATAAGGAAATTGGGCGATAGTTTTTCATTTGCATTCTATCTGTGTCTGGTTTTGGAATCAGCGTGATAAAGGCTTCTTTCCACGTTTCTGGTGCCCTATCTCCTTCTAGTATTTTATTGCATACTTCCTTCAATGGCTGTGAAAGCCAATCTTTAAGAGTCTTGTAGAACTTTGCAGTTAATCCATCTGGTCCTGGGGCCTTTCCTAATTGCATGTTTTTAATTGCCTCCTCTATTTCTTGGATCGATATCGGGTGGTTGAGAGTTGTTAGTCTGTCCTCTGGGACTTTGTGCAGACCATGTTGTTGCAGGAACCGGTCTATCTCTTCTTCTTTTATCTTCTCCTCCTTGTACAGTTGCTTGTAAAATTTTTGAAAACAATTCCTGATTTCCTCCGGATTTTCCACTATTTTCCCGTTTATTGCCAAATTACCGATGACGTTAGCCTTCTGTCTTTTCTTCAGTTGCCAGGCTAGTAGTTTTCCACATTTGTTCGCTGATTCAAATGATCTTTGTTTCATCATTTTCAATTTCCATTCTAAATCTTGATTCATGATTGTAGCATACTGGGATTGCAAGTATTTAATTTCCTTTTGAATTCTTGAAGATTTGGGATGCCCTCTTAGCTCCTTTTCTTTGACTTTAATTAGTTTCAACAGCCTTTCCATTTCTGCATTTTGTAGTTTTTTCTTTTTCGCTTTTTCGCTTATGAGGAATCCTCTCATTACCGCTTTACTTGCATCCCATGCGATTCTTTTTTCTACTTCCGAGTTCCAATTAATTTGAAAATACTCCTTCATCTTTTTCATAGCTCTTTCTACCAGCTTGGTATCTCTCATCAACGCGTCATCCATTCTCCATCTAAAAGATCCCTTGGAAACCATTTTAAGTGTTACCTGTACAGGATTATGGTCCGAATATGTCTTTGGGCCGATTTCTGCTTTATGTATTTTAGATGTCAATTCATTCGAGATCCAGATATAATCTATCCTCGACCATGACTGCTGGGATTCACTGTAGTATGTTGCCTCTGTCTCGGTGGGGTTTTTCAATCTCCAGGCATCCTCCAAATTTAAATTGTCCACCATTTCAAAAAAGGTCTTGGGGAGTTTCCCATCATTTGTTAATTTTGTTCTTTGGGATCTATCCATTAAAGTGGAAACAGCCCCATTAAAATCTCCCAGGCAAATCAATTTATAATCCAAATAGTCCAGCAGCAAGTCATGTATTTTTTTGTAGAAAATTGACTTTCCATCATTTGGTGCATAAAGTCCCAGAATCAAGAATTTTTCGCCTTGTGTTTTAATCTCAATTGCGATATATCTCCCTTCTTCGTCTTTAAATAACTGTCTTGGATTGTGTTTCTCCTTTACATATATTACCACACCTCTCTTTTTGACCTTATCAGATGAAATGAACTCTTGGCCTAACTTTTTGTTTTGTAATAATCTTCTGTGTCGCCGAACTATGTGGGTCTCCTGCAAACATATAATGTCCAAATCCTTCTTTTCCAATCCATGAAATACTCTGCGTCTCTTTGGTCTCTGGTTCAATCCCCTTACATTCCATGTCAATAACTTCAGTGCCATATTCCTTTGTTTTAGTCCTCTCCTCCAGTCGCTTGTGCTATCTTATCTTCTTCTGGATCTTTGTCGCTTGGTCCTGGTATCCCCGGAGGTGGGAATACTCCTGGGCGTCTATGTACAGATGGATCAGGCAGCCCTGCCTTGAGTTCTTCCAAGTGTTTGTCCAGAAATTTCTGCTTGTCAGCCAGAGATTTAATTCTTGTCTTTTTTCCTCCAAATGTAAATGCAAGACCTTCTGGAAACTCCCAACTGAAGGAGATATTGTTCCTCCTTAGTTCTGCAACCAGGTCGTTGTATGGAATTCTTTTGTCTAAAAAAAATCTGGGGATGTCCTTATAAAAAATGACTTTGCTCCACTGTACCACCAGGTTATTTCTATAGTGTAGGTCCAGAAAGAAATCTCTATCGTTTCTATCGTGCAGTACCAGCAAACAGTCACTGACTGTTTTGCTGCTTTTCTTCCCTCTGGACCCTCTAGGCCCAAATCTGAAGGCTTTCACTATGCGTGCTGCGACGTTTACTTCTTCCAATTCCCAATATGACGAAAATTGCTGTATAATAAAGGCTTTTAGGTCTTCTCCTTCCAATTCTGGAAGACCCCTGAGGCGAAGGTTCCCCTCTCTCTGGTGGAGTTGAAGAAAAGCAAGAGATTCTTCTACAGTTCTTTGTCGTGTGCCAATTCCCTCCAAATTCTCCAAGTCAATATTGTCCAATTTCTGTTCCACTTTTTTAATTTTTTCCTTAACCACTTTAAATTCCTCAGAGTCTTTTTTTAACGTTGTTACCTCCTGTGCCAATTTATTTATTTCATCTCTGTTCTTTCTTACATTTTCTTCAATTTGGCCAATTGATCTCTCCAAGGTATCTGTAGAATTTTTTATATCTGCTTTTAGATCTACTTGGAGTTTCTCTATTGCAGAGTTAACTGAGGCATTAACCGATGTAGTAATTGTATTAACTGAGGCCTGTGTTTGCTTCAACCCCTCAGTCACAGATTTAAGTCCTTCTGCTATTTCTGCTACAGTAGCAGTTAATTTCTCCATTTGCTCTTGTAAAGTTAGGGAAATAGAGCCTTTTCTTTGTGCAGAGCTAGATGTTTTTGATCTAGTGCTCTCATGCATATCCTGTGAGCTCTGCAATTGTAATCTCAAGGTCACTCCAGTTGCTGTGGTTGCTGTGGTAACCGTCCCAGACATTCACAGCAGAAAGCCAACAGTTTTAAAAATAAACACCAGGTGGCCAGCAATTCTCTCCTGAGAACAAAGAGACTGCTGAGCCAGGAGTTCCACACAGATCCAGCAGTTTAACTTTTAGGCACAGAGTTCACAATTTTTAAAAGTTCTTAGTCTTCAGTCAAAAAGAAGTTAGTCCTTTTGTAATCCAAGTCAGGAATTATATTTCCCTTGCAGTGTTACCACCAAGACTTTGTTTTCCGTTGTAACTGGCCACAAAATAGCCAAAAAGTCTCCACTGGTAAACAGTCACTGACACAGTAACAAGAAAAAATGGCAACAAATTACTGCAGCCCGCTACCGGCCCGGAATCCTAATCCTGAGGGAGAGCGGTGTCTTCTTTTGCCATATTTCTCATTTTTAAGTCTTAAAACATCCTTAAAACAACTTTTAATCCACTTTTAAAAAGTTTAGCAGAGTTCGCAAAACTTTTCCGTTAGTCGCGGCTTTGATCTTTTAGCGCTACCCAGCTCCGGTAAACAGTTCAAAGGGAGCAGGCTTCCTTTAGTCTTTCCTCTGTAAGTTATTATCCTTTAAAAGTTTTAAATCAGTTCCAAGGTACTACTTACAGAGTTCCTTTTAAAGCTTCTTCTTCGGAAGTGTCGGATGCTCGAGTCTGGCGGGATCGCTGCTTTGTTCCTCCAAAGGCAGTCGCCTCTTCAGCCCCGCACCGGCGCTTCGCTCGCCTGATTTACCCCCTTACGAGGGTCGATCAGGAGCAAAGACGGCGCGTCTGGGACCCACGAGGCAGGCGGTCCACGGGACGCTCTTCCCGTGGCTTTAAGGGACCCGCGGCGCAGGCACGGTAGTCCCTATAGCCTTATGGAGGACGGAGCTGTCAGGCTCCCGTCCGCCATTGACCGGCACCTAACCGGAAGAACTCTGACCATACTTTTTGCTTGTCTGGGTGGGGAAACAGAGAAGTGTGTGCAGTTTATATTTCTTTCTCGGCCTGCTTTTCCCTCTGCCCCCCTCCCCGCACAACTGGCATGCAGCTTTTGTACAGTGGCCCAGAGGGGAATGTGTCCCCCAGGCTGAAAAAGCATTCCTCATCCCTGTTCTGATATTAAACATTTTACCAAATATGAACCAACACCCACCCTGACAACATGAAATACTCCTAGTTAGGATTGCTAGCCCCCAGACCAGAAGGTTCTTGCATCTGGGCCTTCTTCCAAGAGTTTCCAGGGGAAGACAGAGATTCTCAGGTAGAGTGGTGGGAATTAAGGGTGCAAACGATTTCACGAATGGATTTCCCCTATTCACCACCTTCCCACATCCATCAGTCTCCTTCCTGAGTCTCCATGCTGCTCTACCAAGTGCCATTTTTTCCCCTCCACCACACATCAAGTAGGCTCCATAAATGTTGTTGTTGTTGTTACACCAGGGGTGAGTCATCTGTGGCCCTCCAGCTGTTGCTGACTGTAGCTGATGGAAGTTGTACTCCATGTTGATCTGGAGGGACCTTGATTTACACTGGAGGTAAAAAGTGAAATTATACGCCAGCGATTCAATGCGTACGTCAAAAGCGGGAATATTTTGTCTTTGCCTGCAAGATGCACCCTGCCACTTTTCTAAAGTAACACATTTTTTGAGATATCACCGATAGCTGAATGGGAAAGATCCCCTCTCTGAAACCCAGAAGAGCCACTACCACTCAATGTAGACAATAACTAAGCTAGACAGACAATGATCTGACTTAGTGCAAGGCATCCTCTTTCGTTGCTATGACAGTTAGTCCCAACTGGCTTAGTCAAAATTCCTTTTGTGTGTACCTAACCACCACCACCTGCCATTTCCAGAGTTCCCTGCAAGAGAAAAGCTGATCCATTTCAGCCAGGCTCCATCTCCTGATCTGTATGGTACCACTCCTTAAATCCATGGATCTGTCCCCAACGGCAGCTCAGAGTCTGAATAGAGCTACCAACCCTACCTGTGCTGATAGGTATTGGAACCGGCTAGGAAATTTAGCTACTGGTTCAAAATGATAAAGCTCACACTCGCTACTGGAGCACCAGCTGCAGCTGGCCTTTATAATATTTTATTAGAGAATGAAACAATGGTTCCAAATCCTCATGTTTCAGCCCAATAAAAACCAGTGGTGGAGGAAAGCAGAAGTGCACCAGTAAAAATTAATTTTGAGGTATTGGATTAAAAATACAAGGGCTTGATCCAGCCAACCCTGAGCACTTAATGAAGGCTTATAGGTTTCAACAAGAGAGTTAAAGATCTGCTTGCATCTCTTCTACTATTGAGCTCAACAAAACTTAACATGCGTTGGTATTCTGCTCCTAGTTCCCATCCATGCCCAGAAATTCAGAATAACTATAAGAGCAAGGGAAGGGTGCAGTTGAGAAGGTAAAACCGCCATCACAGCGACACAACCAACACCATCCTGTGCCTCGTTATTTCTGTGGTTAAGCAGCAAGCAAATTAGTCAAAAGCTTAATTAGTATCTGTGTAAGGAAAGCTGGAGTCTTTCCAACAACATTTTGAAATCTGTTCTTCTCTCCTTTTTTTAACGATTGGAAACCACATTAAGGTGACTAATAAAAATGTGTTATGGATTTTGTTTCTGTGCTAGCCAATAGTAATGATTGATATATTCATCAAAGAGAAATATAGAATTTTTATGAGGTTACACTCATTTGTCCTCTGGTCAAATTTAAAAACAAGCAAGACAGGCAGTTACTGGTACAGAGCCACTAAATTATAGTGTAGCGCCATTTCTTCTTCTTACTTGTTTTGGATACTACTACAGTCTTCCACAAATTTGTTTGAACTACATCAACATTTCCTCCAAGGGGTTCAGGACTATAGGTGGACCAGGGATATGCACTGTATCCAGCTGGCACACATACAGGCAGTTTCTGCTAAGGGAGGAGAAGGGAAGGGGTTATTTTATTTTATTGCAAATTGCCCCTCTTTCCTGTGTCGGGACCCTGAGATGAGATTCCACTTCTTTGGAGCAGGAGATCAAGGGCACTGACTTGAAAAGGGAGTTACACACAGGGCTTGCCTCAGAAGCATATCCACAAGATGACCTCCTGGTACCAGTGTCCTTTGCTCCGACTCAAAGGAACAGTCTCACTCGGGAAGTGGGGGAATCTCCTTCCTCTGAGGTTTCTAAGCAGAGGTTGGATGGCCATCTGTCATGGATGCTTTAGCTGAAATTCATGCATTGCAGGGGGTTAGACTAGCAGACCCTTGGGGTCCCTTCCAGCTCTACAATTCTATGATTCTATGACTCTATCACAAAAGCCCCAGCACAACCCTTGCTCTGTCACAGTAAAAGACTGCTGAAGTGGGCAAGGCCCCTTTAACTGAAGAGGCACATTTCAGCATAAGTGGCACTTACAATTGGAACAGAACTGTGGCTCCTATATAAGGCTCAATTGAAGTCTGTTGCTGAACCAACATTAAAGTTCTGCTCTCTGTTACAGCACAGTAGGAATGCTTTCCAAGGGTCGGCCTGCATCATAACACCCTGCCCCCCAATTTTGTTTTGCGGTGGGGTCACTGGTTTCTTAAGGCACTGGATGTACATGGAGATGTTGAATCAGTCAAAAAAAAAACACCAAAACGAACCCCCTTCTCTTCTGTCAACAGTTGTCTCCCTCTGGAGCAAAAGCTCTAGGAGGATCAATCAGATTCTGCCACAGATTTGTGGTCCAGCCACAAAAGCGGGTTTAGGTATGAGAGCCCATGCAAAAACACCATGCACACTACAGTATATGGAGACCAGTGGGACATGGGCATGGCCAGCATCAAATTACAAGATTAAGTCCTGGGGCTTCAGATAACAGCTCAAGGCAGTTTGACTTGACGACTTGCGTGTCAGATAATTTTTGAGTGCTTGTTTCGAGGCCCTTCTGAAGAAGCAGCATTTTTTTCCCCTGTGTGCCTAAAAGATTACTTTGGGAAGTGGCACTGAGACCAGGTGAGCATTATCACTAAATGCTCTGACTGGCGATGCTATTTGGTGATTTGAACATACAATATTTGACTTACTATTTGCTGAACCAGGGTCACTTTGTTCTGACCACTGAGGAAAACATTGGTCAAACGGTTATGCTTAAGGTTGTCAACTACATTTGTTCAGTTTGTTTTCAATCTTGTATATGTTATGACAGTTCATACCAAGCCGTTTGTTTGTTTATTCCCTACCCCTTACACACAGACCACACCCATTTCCATGCCACTGCCTCCTCCCTAACTTTGCAGTCCTCCTGCTTTCTACAAGTATATCTCCCTGTATCTTTAAGATGAATATAATATTCTCTGATTGACTGCGTTTATATCCTACCTTTCCTCCAAGGACTGCAAGGTGTGGTATACATATTTCTCACCCTCCCCATTATATCCCAACAACAACAGCCCTGTAAGGTAGGATAAGCTAAGAGGCAGTGATCACTCAGTGCCCTTCATGGCTGAGTGGGGATTTGAACCTAGGTCCACCACACTGGTTCTCAAGAGAATGCCTGCCAGTTAGTTTGTTCAGTTAGAGGTGGTTAAGTGATGGCGGATGTTGTCAATGATGTTGGATTTCCATTCCCCCGCTGTGAAGATAGGTGGGATTGTTTCATCACATGTCTGTGTTTACATTCCATCACTGATGGAGTCATTAGGAAGAACTTCCTGACAGTAAGAGCTGTTGGACAGTGGAATTTGCTGCCAAGGAGTGTGGTGGAGTCTCCTTCTTTGGAGGTCTTTAAGCGGAGGCTTGACAGCCATCTGTCAGGAATGCTTTGATGGTGTTTCCTGCTTGGCAGGGGGTTGGAGTGGATGGCCCTTGTGGTCTCTTCCAACTCTATGATGCTATGGGAGCGGAAGTTGGTGTTCACTTGTTGACAAAATCCCTGTTCTAAATTACAGCATCGAACTCCATGTAGAAGACAACACACTGTACCAGGAGAAAATAATATCTGAGAGCTTCTTTATCTCTCACACATGAGGCAGCTGAGGAATGGAAGAGGGAGACATTTGAGTAAAACAGGGATACAGGGATAAAGGTGGGTGGAGTTTGGCCAGCCTGCCCACTACTGTGTCCAGGCTACAGCAGGTTGGCAATCGTCATCACACACTGGTTCAAAGGACTAGCACCATCTGTTGGCAACCCCACAAATACTGCTCCACAGTGCAAATATGGCGCAAGATATATATTGTGACAGCACTCACCAGTACTGTACAATCACCTCTTATTTCCTTCCCATTGCAGCCTTTTCCTGCCAGCACCCATGACTCTTTTATCAAGATATGAGTACCGGCACCTCATCTATTTAGTTTTTTATCCAAAAAAAAAAAGGTTCTCTCTCTCTTTCTATATATATATATCTGCAATCAAAACAAGTTGAGCTATTTTGCAAAAGTATCTTAATCACAGTCAGACACTCTGCAACAGCCTCGCTCTGTGTTCTTGGGTGGTGTTTTGACAAGATCAAGAGTCCTAACACTTTTGTGATAACTTTCTCAGGCCTTTTTTGCATCCACTAACGAGATAATGTTTGAAGCAGCACTGTTTGCAGTTTTGGCAGGAAGATTATAGGAAGCATATTGCGGAGTCTGAAAATATGCAACAGATGTCAACCCAAGTGACTCAGGGCTGGAAATATAAATTGGAGCGAGATTGTTCTAAAACTAGCACCTAAACTTCAGAGAACAGAAGGCTAGCAAAGTATTTGATGCAGACCTAAAAAGAAAGATCGGTGCCAATGAACGTTCTAAACAACTACTTCTAAGCCTGTTAATGTATTGTGAAAGTTTATATTCCACCTTTCCCCCACAAGTTGTTCAGGGTAGACCAGACCCTCCAAGTGTCCCTATTTTCCAGGGATGTCTCTGATTTAGAGAAGCTGTCCCGGTTTCTGATTTGATCCTGGAATGTCCTGCTTTTCCTTAGGGCGTCCCCATTTTCATTGATAATGCCTCTTGCTTGCCTCGGTGAAGCATACAAAAGGGTGTGCAAGTGTGCACAGAAACCAGTGTGGGGCACAAAAGTAACATTCACACACATTTTTCTGCCCACTTTTGACTCTGGCCCTGCACTCCACAAGCATGTGGCCCTCAGAAAGTTGTCAAGAATGGGCTGACACCCTCTTGCCACCCCCCCCAAACGGTAAAGCAATAATTACGCTCTCTCCAAATTAAAAATAATATATCACATTGTCTGGAATACTCAACAAGGTGTTGCTGAATCAAAGAATTGTAGAGTTGGAAGGGACCACGAGAAACATCTAGTCCAACCATTTTGCCCAATGTGGTGCTCAAACCCACAACCCTAGGATTAAGAGTCTCAAGCTCTTACCAACTGAGCTATCCCACTGTGGTGATAGGTATTTTTTTTTTAAAAGTTTACCTATTGTTTCTTCAATCATGGATAACCACATAACTCTTTTTTCGCACTGGAACACTATAATTTTTATTCATCTCGTGGAAAGCATTTGTTGTTGGCCTTAATGCATGATTATCACCGAGATTCTCAAAGCAAAATGAGTTTTATGAAGCTACTAAGATTTTCTTGAGAAGCCCTCAGTCTATTTCCTTTCCAGGTGTTAATTCCTCTTCTTCCTCTGGCAGCTGTTTCCATTTGCCTCGAGCAATAATGGAAATACGGTGGGCCTGCTGCTAGGGATGTTCAAGAGTTTCATTTGAGATGCATTTTTTACTACTGTATTCAGCCTGATCTGGGAAGGGTCATAACTCAGTGGTAGAGCATCCAAGGTCTCAGGTTCAATCCTCAGGATCTCTCGGTAGAGCTGGTGATGTCTCCCTGCCTGGCACCCTGGGGAGCCACTGCTGGTCATTGTGGACAATCCTGAGCTATATGGACCAATGCTTTGTCCAAGGAAGCTTTGTTTGATTCACACTTCCTCAGCTAATATCCAGATTGTACCACACTAATCCTACGGTTTTCGCACTACTCTGAATTTTTTTTTCACTACTCTGAATTTTGTGATACAGTTCATGGCTCAGAAAACATGTCAAATGTGTGTAAAAAAAGGTGTGCTTACTTTATAATGCATACATACACTGCCTATTTAGGGATAAAATGAAAACAAAAATGCATATTTACATTAAAAACAATGCTAGTTGTTATTATTTAATAGCAGATTGATGCAGAAATGGGAGGAAACAGAAGGTTGAAAATGCACATGGTCTGGAAATAGACTTCCACCAGGCTGTTCCCACCTGCAACATATTTAACTGAACTAGAAACAATCAAGATTTTAAAAAATAAAACATAAAACCTAGTATTTAATTCAGTGATGCACCTTTCTTCATAAAATTAAAACAGCTGATGTAAATACTTCCAGAGCAATGGACTGTGCTTTGGTATAGAGTTGTAGCCATGGCTCAGAGACTCATCATCTGCTTTGCATGTAAAAAGGACCCAGGTGCAATTCCTGGCACCTCCAGGTAGGTATGTGAATGCCCCTTCTGAAACCCAGAACAGTGACAATACTGTAGACAATACTGATGAACCAGTGGCCTGATCGGTATAAAGCAGCTGCACAGGACTGTAGCAGAAATGGACAAAAAGGACAGAATTGAAACACAGAATTGTAGAGTGGGGCATGAGGCTCATCTGGTCCAACACATTGCAATGCAGGAAACTCTTTGCCCTGTCTGGGGCTCAAACCCAGCAGGGGAGCTAGCCGCTCGGGCACCCGGAGCGGCACACATACCGTGCACCCACGGGCGGGGCAATCCACCTGGGGGTATTATGTCATCCCCCTCTGGGATGACACCTGCCTCCACCATCCCCCGTTCCTACGCCCCCGCTCAAACCCCTGACCTTGAGATGAAAAGTCCCACACTCTACCAATTGAGCTATCCAGACACAGCCATTAAGTGCACTGCTCCTCTCTGCAGCTTCTCATTGATTTTTGGAGTTCCCCACAGCTACATTTCAGCAAAAGGAAAACGTTAGGGGACTGTGCTTAGGCTGCCCCTTACAAATTAATAAAACAAAAGCTACCACTCCTTGTTAGAAAGTATTAATGACGGCCTCTCCTCCTTTTTCATTTCATAATGAAGTAACTCACCAGAACCAAAAATAGCTTCAAAGCACAAGCAAGTGCTCCCTTAACTTGCATTCTCCCCAATTAAAATTTGCCCTCACTGGTCCAAATTGCTTCTTAGTGTTTAATCAAGCAAAGTGTTGGCCGATTAATCTACCAATTCAAACTTGCAGCCCCAGCAATTTAAAACAAAAACACAACACTTTCCTTTTAAGGGTAAGTAACATCTCCTCTCCCATGACTCCTGTTCCCAGTGCCATGCTTGACCCCTTTGAAAGCCTTTCAATCCTGCCTCCTGCTCCAATTGGCTTCTCCACCTAACCCACGGAGAACACATTGTCTTCCACACATCCTACTTATGCCCTTCAAAACACGATAAACCAAAATACCATATTTTTGTATCCAAGTGTGACTTAGAGATGTCACTGTTTGTTCTGTTCCTCAAAAGACCATGGGTGGGTGGGGCTGCAGAGAGAAAAGGAAGCGGATAATAGGATTTCAATCTAGGTTTTTATCCAAGCAATTGAAAGGAAGGTGGCCAGCCCTTTGACCTCCTTATAGAAGATTCTTTTCTTCCCCTGGTTGGAGGCTCTGACCCAGCATCAGAGCACCCTTTAGAGCAAAAGAAGCGCATTAACGTTCATTTCTGATTCTTCTGTAGTCTAAGTTTAAAGGTGATCTACAAAGCCTCATTTGCAAGGGCAGCTATAGGAAAAAAAACTAAGAAATTAAACACTAGGCAATGATCAGACTTTTGCAACAGAATGGATAAGGTCATTACAGCTGCCTTCCTTCCAGATCCAATACAGAGAGAAGTTAAAATGGCATGACTGGTTTTTAATATTGCAATTAACTGACATTTGCCTTTTCTGGTTTTGTCTAGTTTCTTGGGAAATACAAATCTTGATATCACTGAAGGATATCTTAATGACTTTCCTAGATGTTAGATAACGACATATGAAGGCTACATTTTTCAATGGAAAAAGAGACGCCAAGTTAAATGGAATGAGAGTATACACCCAAATTGGCATTTGATCTGCTATTCCGAGAGGAAGCAGCTCTTGTCTCTACAGTAGACAGAAAGAGTCCTGGGAAGTGATGGAATGTGGCTTGCTTTGAGAGCTTCCAAATGAACAAACAGCTCAGAAATAATGCAGTATGAGCTCTTTTTAAATGCAGTATCTTTTATCTTGCATTGCATAGGAAGGCACCCCCCTGCCCTCATAATACTAGAACTCTGGAGCATCTGCCATAAAGATGCATGCTGGAAGGTTCAGGACACAAAAGGATGTACCTCTTAACCTGGCACAGAGTTACACTAACATCTCTGCATACCCTCTGCATACAGGGGCTGTTTCTGTAAATCCAGGACTGTCCCTGGAAAACAGGGACACTTGGAGGGTCTGATATTATACTGTAGACTAATATATTACCCATGGGTAAGAGAGGCCCCAACAGTGTGAAACTCTAAGAAAAAAATCCCAGCCATGCTTAAAGGTAAAGGTAAAGGGACCCCTGACCATCAGGTCCAGTCGTGTCCGACTGTGGGGTTGTGGCGCTCATCTCGCTCTATAGGCCGAGGGAGCCGGCGTTTGTCTGCAGACAGCTTCCGGTACACGTGGCCAGCTTGACAAAGCCACTTCTGGTGAACCAGAGCAGTGCACGGAAACGCCGTTTACCTTCCAGCTGGAGCAGTCCCTATTTATCTACTTCCACTTTGACGTGCTTTCAAACTGCTAGGTGGGTAGGAGCTGGGATCGAGCAACGGGAGCTCACCCCGTGGCAGGGATTCGAACTGCCGACCTTCTGATCAGCAAGCCCTAGACTCTGTGGTTTAACCCACAGCGCCTCCTGGGTCCCGCCAGCCATGCTTACTCATAAGTAAATCCCACTGGATTCAATACAACTTAATCCCTCCACAGTGTGTTTAGGATTGCAGCCTCAATCAATCAATCACAAACACACACACACACACACACACACAAATCCATGGCCTGCTTTATCTCTAAATGGAGGACAGAGCATAATTATTACTTTACCCATCACAACAAACAAAAAACAAAGCCAACAACAGAAGCAACACAATACTCAAGTGGACTCCAATCAAATCTGGGAAAGCAAATGCTTCATGGTTTTCATAACTGCCTTTCCACATTCAGCCTGGAGCTCTTTGCAAAGGTTCCAAGCCACTGGAAGAGGGAGCATTCCGAGAACACTAGGAGCATCTTAATTAAGGCATGAGGCTTTCGTACAGTCGTGTGCGTAGCTGTTAATATCTGTAGAATTACAGCACCACCACCGCCCAGCACAGGTAAAACAGGTAAAGAGCGTAGGAAGGCACACAGAGGGAAAGCAGCACCTTAAGTCATAACTGGCAAAATGACAAATGGATTCTGACATGCAGCCCTTTATGCATGTAGGATAAATATATAAGCTTATTATTATTCCTTCCCTATCCTATTTCTAACAAATCCATGTGGAAGCGTCTAATGTCAGGAACATATTTAGGCAGATTATGTTCAGCTGCTTTTCTCTCCCTCCTCGGTATGACTGAGCCAAAGTGCTGATGGGGAGGGCGGTGGAGAGAAGAGGAGCAAAAAGAAATCTGGGTATCCACCTACGTGTACGATTTAATACCGGCAGTTTCGAGCTCACAGTACCACCCACGTTAGGCTTTCTCTCAGGAGACTGTGCAGCCGCGCTGGCCTGTTACCAAACATCCCCCTTGTCCTGGAACCCTCTGTGACCTTTCCGTTTCTTGCAGTCTCTCTCTGAATTGTGAGAGACAGGCAGCACGCTCACAAAGGGCCGCCTGAGACTACCAGAAAGTCTGCAGTCAAGAGAGACTGGAGATCTGCCTAACAACCTGATTTGAGAAGCAGCTGCACCTGCCAAGAGGTACGTTCAGCCTCCCCCAACTTGGTGTACTCTGGATGTTTGGGCTCTGTGTTGGCTAGGCCTGGTTGGAATTGAAACCCCAAGCATTTTTAGGGCACCAGGTTGGGGGAGAAAGGGAGAAAGATCTTCAAACTTTCAGCACACTGAACTATTGAGACCAGAGACAGAACAGTCCTGCACAACTTGCAGCCGACCATGCAAGACCACTGCCCACCAGCAAAATATTTGTGCTCAACAACCCTGCTGTGGTTCTTCTGCAGAAGAAGAAAAAAAAAAGAGGTTTAGGGAACCCTTGAGTTGACACTGTTCAATTAGTTTGCTTCAAGTAATGCATTTCTATCCCAAAGACATCTTAGAGCATTAAAAATGGCAACTTTGTGAAAATAAATGAACACAGGAGGAAAGATCAGCCATTTGGACCGAAAAAATAGACATTCCCTACTATAGATAATAAAAGCCTGCATGTATAAAATCATTGGTAGTAATCAGCAAAACACAGTAAGAAAGGGGGCCAGCCATCCTTCAAGGTCGTCCGTAATCTCAGGGTAACCACTGAGAAGGTCATGTGTCAGTCAAACATCTTTTCACCTAAGGTATTACATGGAGAAGGGCTTCTCCTTCTGATCTTAAGAAATAGAAATGGTGATATGGAAAGAGGCAGTCCCTTAGCTATACTGGACCATTTAGGCCAGGGTCTACTAACAAGGTGCCTGGTGGTCCAATGGCACCCTTGAGGTCTTTCCCTGGTGCCCAATGCCTCTGACATACCATTCAACTGTCCTGATTTAAGCGGGGCATCCTGGAATTACAGAAGCATTCCCCACTTCTGAATGGATCCCAGAATGTCCCATTTTGTTGTCTGGCACTCTGGTGTGAGCCAGCTGGCTTCCACGAGAGCTCATGAGCAAAAACAAAACAAACAAACAAAAATCCCGATTTGGATCACCTGGACATTGGAGAGTATGCTGCAAGACTCCATCTCTCACACACACTCACCTGGTCAAAAGTGGGTGAGAGTGGTTACTTTTTTTCTTCCTTGAAAAATATATAGAGCTGGAGGCAGAAATTGGTAGAGTGACACTCTTTCCTGCTTCCTCTTTCAGCTTTTCAATATTAATTCCATTGGATCTGACTTTCCCCCAGTTCCCTTGGAAAAGAAGCACACATGCTTTCTATTTTTCTGTATATCTGTGGGGAGGTGAGGTGAGGAAGAGAAATGACCAGAGGGGTCAGCCCTATGGTGCTTGCTTAAATATCCAAATGCACCTGTGGGCTTTTGGTGATCCCCTAGTTTAGGCCTTTGAAGGTAAATACTAGCACCTTGAATTGTGCCTGTAAGCAGATGGGTAACCTGGTTAGCGGACAATTGCTGTCGTTTTCAGCTTGTGGGTTTCCTGCAGGCATCTGGTTCAGATGCCCTCATGGGAATTGTGTTCAGCTTGACAAGTAGCCAGCCGTAAAGGGTTCCTTCAAGGTCACTTGTCCAAATCCATTTCTATGCCCTGTTACCTTTGATTCATAAAACAAGTGATGGCAGGAACTAGGCCCAGATCCTTAATGTATGCAAAGGATGTAGACATGCTCCATCGCGAGACTGCATTCCCCACTTAAAAATTAAGTTTGATGCAGATTTTCCTGATTCTTTAAATCTGCAGCGGATTTGTCAAGGCCGATGTTCCACTCTGGCTGTTGCCTTACTGTTTACAGAGAATTTCTATAATTAAATTCTGGCTTGGCACAGATGCATGATGCAGCTTTCCATTTGTCCACATGAATTGTTTTTGTTTGTTTTATCCTGGTAAAATGTATCTTTTTTAAAAAAGAAAGGGATCTTAATTTCATCTTATACAGAGAAGCACAGACAGGAGCGTTCGGCTTGCTTGTTTACAAAACTGAGAGAGGAACGCGAGGTTCTCCCCATGATTGTGGAAATGGCAAGCAAGCAGATAAGTCAGCTGTTTGGAGCATGGACCTTATCAGGGCAATTAGGCCTCTCCCATAAGGCCATTTGAGCCACCGCACACCCACCTGGCCTACCCCTGATGCCACATACAGATGGTATCAGTCATGGGGCATGTAAAGTCATGGGAGAAAGACCTGGGGGGGCAGGTAAATACACAAGGTTCGCAGAAGCACCTACAAAGACATTAGCCCTTTCAATGCTGCCAATTGGTTGGTCATTGGCACTTGCAAAGCCCTGTGCCATGATTGTCAGTGCTTGCAAAGGCACAGCACTGACAATCGACGGATCAGAAGTGTTTGCAAAACAGTGTCTTGGCCCACACAGTTTGATTTCAAATGATGCAGCCAAAGGAAAATGGGTCTTCTGGTATTCTTAGGGTGGTTATTAGGTGACTGGCAGGCAGGTGGCTCCAACAACAACAACAACAACAACAACAGCAACAATATTAAAATACAATAGTCCTTCAGATATTAAAAGCTTCCCTAAACAGGGCTGCCTTCAGATGTCTCCTACAAGTCTGGTAGTTGTTTTTTCCTTTGACATCTGGTGGGAGGGTGTTCCACCGGGTGGGCGCCACTACCGAGAAGGCCCTCTGCCTGGTTTCCTGTAACTTCGCTTCTCACAGTGAGGGAAACACCAGAAGGCCCTTGGCGCTGGACCTCAGTGTCCTGGCTGAACGATGGGGGTGGAGATTCTCCTTCAGGTATACTGGACCGAGGCTGTTTAGGGCTTTAAAGGTCAGCACCAACAATTTGAATTGTGCTTGGAAACATACTGGGAGCCAATGTAGGTCTTTCAGGACCGGTGTTATATGGTCTCGGCAGCCGTTCCCAAAGTAGTCAAAGTAGGTTTGCAGAGGCTGGAGGTGATAAGGATCCAGACCCTTTCCTGCTCCTTCAAATGATACACAAAACAGGCAACTAAACCGTGGCAAGGGACAAGACGTGGGGCTTGTTCTGTTTCCCTGCAGATAGTGTAATCACTAGTTCCAAAGGAGGTGAATATAATGGGTCAGATCCTGATATTTGTGGGTTTTAATGGCACAGGCCCAACAAAGCCTGCAAAATGGCTCCCGGTTGCATGTCTGGTAGCAATCTTAGAAATGGCTTCTGGAATTACGGGTACAAAAGGTCTTTGTTTGGTCTGCTTTTTTAAACACACCAGTCTGATTTTACACTATCTGAACTAATACACAGAGTTATCCTTTGCCTTCTGCAATTCTCTGAACTTTGCAACGCAGGTCTCACAGTGTCCAGCCAGATCACTATAGGAAGCCTTAAAGCGAGGGCTGAGCACACCAGTTCCTCCCCCCCCCATTTGTGATTCCCAGCAACAGGTGTTCAGAAGCATGCTGTCTCTGATATTGGGGGTAGAAGATATCCATCTTGGCTACTAGCCATTGATAGCCATACCCTCCTTGAATTTTCAGAACATCTAAGTTGGTGGCCATCACAACTCCTCATGGGATCAAATTCCATAGAGCTTGGTGAGAGCAAAAGCCTAGCTAGTCTCTGCATGACGACTCCCACGAGGAAACCTGTTGCTGCCACTTATTCTACTGCCTTTTCACATGCACCACTGCTACTCATGATAATCTCTACTACCCTGTAATTAGAAAATGAAATGAATGGCATGTCTCGCATGTCACAGTCCGGCCATTGCTAGTAAATTTCAGTCTAAAAAGGCAAGGAGTGGATATCCAGAGAGTAGTTTAGCTAAGCTTAATCAGGTGCCACTTAGCTGAAAGGTAGGGAGTTAATGGTTTAATTGCTCTTTAGGAAGAGTCTGCTGGATGATGGCTGGGTACCAAATACTACCTGCAGAAAACAAGCAGAACACATTTCTAAATACCTGGTCCCTATCTCTCCCTGTTGAAAAGGCTGCTGGGGGGCAGAGAGAGGGAGAGAGATCTCCTGCACCAGATTTCCCCACAATAAATCTTTGTGCCTCAACTCACTGCATTGGGGGGACAAGTGGCACAAAGAGAGCTATAGATGCCTTGGCGGTGGGGACAGGGGGGGCACAGAAAGATTTATAGAGCCTTCAGCCACCAGGACAAGCAACCCAGAGAGATTTATATCAGGCTTCCCAGAGAGAGCAGGCAACATGGGGAGATTTATCGGCACCTTCCCAACAGATGAGGAACCGCCACTACAAACGCACTCAGTCAATCTGCAAAAGAGAGTGGCAGGGCCCTGGACTCCACTGTCAATCAGTGACAGCCACAAGCTGAGCAGTTAGGAGGTGTTTTCGAATCTGGGGACATTGCAAAGGCCGGTCTGTTTCTTAGTGCAACCCCACCTGCAGCAATATAGGAGACAGGTCACTGGGCTACCTAGTTCAGTCTTGGCTACTCAGACTGGCAGCAGCTCTCCAGCATTTCAGATAGGAGTCAACCCTACCTGCAGATATAAGGAATTGAACCAAAGACCTTTTGCATACAAAGCATGGGCTTTATCACTGAACCACAACTAATGAAACAAAAATGCGTTCCGGGATAAAGTCTCACTAAAATGTTCATGAATTTCAAGACAATTTTTTTTTTTTAAGCAGATTGTTGGAGAAAGGTGGACAACTGAATGTCAGATGCGGGATGGGGGAAAGTTCATGAGATAAACTGAAATTGAGAAATTCATCTATCCCGACACATACCCCAGGAGCAGTTCACCAGATAGGGCAAAGCTACTCCACTAGATTCGCAACAGGTTGGGCATTGTTGATTATTAAGATGAAAAGGTGGGGGTGGAGTGGTGTGGAGGTCTGTGTGGTGCAAACTCAGCAGCAGAGTGGTCCTACCAGTGTTTTTGCACTGCACCACCCTCTCTGCTGCCTCCCTCCTCTCCCTCTCCCAGTAAACAAGAGTGACCCACATAGCATGGTGGCTTCACCCCCAAACCATTGTGCTGCTTCTTGTGTACCATAAAAGCGTTAAGTGCCATATGTGACAAATAGGCATCTGAATCCACGTATGTGTTAAAATACATGGCTGGCTGCAGCTCCCTGTTGCAGATATGCTCTGCAGCAAGCAAGTCCTGTTCTGCTGCTCTGTAATGCATGAAATTATGCTCAAGAGCACATAATATATATTTTTCTTACAGGGAGTGCCTTTCTAGGTATTGCATGGCAGGTAAAAATCCAACATCACAGAAAATAATACTTGTTTGCATAAGAACTGTGTGTGTTAATTTGAAAACATTGATGCAAATTCAGGAAGGATTCCGGTAACTTAAAAGAAATGTTCAAGTGGGAAAGACCAGGTATCTTGTGTTCCACCCCAGTCTGCTTGATGAGCAAATCCAAGGCTTCTTATGGTTCTTTCTCTTTAAAGTGGTCTTTCACTGGACAGACCTTAAACAGAGGACACTGTGAAATAGAGCACAGTCCTCTGTAAAGCAGGACACACGACCACCTTGTGTCATGAACTGGCAGGACAACGGTGAGAAGGAAGAGAAGAAGAAGAGTTTGGATTTGATATCCCGCTTTTCACTACCCGAAGGAGTCTCAAAGTGGCTAACATTCTCCTTTCCCTCCCCCCCCCAACAACAAACACTCTGTGAGGTGAGTGGGGCTGAGAGACTTCAGAGAAGTGTGACTAGCCCAAGGTCACCTAGCAGCTGCATGTGGAGGAGCGGAGACGCGAACCCGGTTCCCCAGATTATGAGTATACCACTCTTAACCACTACACGACACTGGTGAGGGGTGTAGCCGTGACTGGTACACACTGGGGCAAGTTTGGGATGGAAAGGGGGAGGTTGGAGGCATAGAAAGTACTCACAGGGTGGCAGAGGATGGTGAGGGGTTTGGGGGTCAGTGCACAGGAACCAGTCAGGGGGCACTGGTCTCCATGAACACAGCAGGCTCTGAGGCAGAGGGAGCAGTGGGAGGGGGACTCTAGGAGGCTGAGGCAGGCAAGGGCCCACAGCCCAGCTCCCTAGCTAGCCAGGTGGGGCTTGTTAGCTCTGGGTTGGGGTGTGTGATTCCTCAGCCGAATTACGCTCAGGACAGATCACATGCCTCGTTGATGCTGCAATCAAGATTCAAGAGATAAAAAGGAAGCAGAGCTGAGGTGTTGTGTCTCCTCAACTTCCCATAGTGATGGACCATGTCTTGGGTATCTTGGGAGCTCCTCAGGACTGGACTCCAGGTCCCCTGGCTATTTATTAATTAGCATCTTTATTTATTAAAATATTAGTAACATCTGGTGAGGTAGATTTTAAAAACAACAACTGACGAGGTTCTTCCAAGTTTTTGTCTGCTCTTTCTTTGATTTTGCCTTTATGGTATGTCTTTTGTTGTTGTAATTGCTGCTCTTCAAGCCACCCCACCCCGTAATGGTGGCCTATAAATTTATACAATAAATGAAACCGGCAAACCTTCTGCACTTCCTCTCCTCCTGGCACCAGCTCCTCTGCTGGTTTACATAGCTTTTCTTCAGCAAGAATATCGGTTAACCAGAGGCTGTAAATTTTAATTCCTACCCTGCAGTTTCAGCCCACAGCCAAACCGCAATAAAAGTAAGCTGGCACCCACATCTGATTGCTTCTGTCATTCATGCTTCTAGATGAAATGAAAGAATATATAAGACTTCTTTGAAGGGGAAAACTGAAGCTGTAGCTCCTACGGAACCGCCAGAAGGAAGAGATATGCACTGAGGGAAACTGCTGGGGGGAGTAGAGGTGAGTAGGAAGGTACCTTGTTTTATTTATTCAGTATGTTTATATGAAGCTTGGGGTTGTGTGTATAAAGTTCTCAAGGACTCTCCCAACTGGGCACTGGCTAGACCAGGGCCTGTCAACCTTTTTGGGCCAGTTCATTAGAACCAGTAACCTTTGGTCTATTATGAGTTTGTGGCCAAAACTGTGATTAGTTCATTGAAATTAATATATGGACTTTAGCCTTCCATATCTGCATTTCATGCTGAAATACCTCTTCTCTTTGCCTTTGAACAATTTACTTTCCTTCTCATGTTCCACCACATTTTTCTAGGCCAAGCCCTCTTCCAACGAACCTTCAAACCTCCTTGCTTCATCTGCAGGCTGCTGTTTGATGCCCTTGCCTTCTTCCCTAGGCTCCCTGTTTCTAACTTCTCTTTCCATAGTCAAAACAAAATCGAAAATTCTTTCCAGTAGCACCTTAGAGACCAACTGAGTTTGTTCCTGGTATGAGCTTTCGTGTGCATGCACACTTCTTCAGATACACTGAAACAGAAGTCACCAGATCCTTAAATATAGTGAGGGAGTAGGGAGGGGTATTGCTCAGAAGGGTGGTAGGAATGGGTGATCAGCTGATAGGTGTGGAAAACCTGTTGACGACTCTTAACGGCTGTAATTAGTCTTGCAGGGAAAGGCAAGTGGTGGGATGGCTAAAGATAGCTTTGTTATGTATAATGAGATAAGAATCCAATGTCTTTGTTCAGACCAGGTTTCTCCGTGGTTTTAAGTTGGTGGGAAAGGGCCTTTCCATAGGCCCTTTTGCTTGCCCTGTCCCTTTGCAGGACCACTGCAGCTCAACCAATAAGAACCCAGAGATTCTTCTGCTTGCCTTGCCCTTCTCTGGCATCAGAGCAACTCAGCCAATTGCTTCCAGAGACTTCATCATGGCCAACACAAAGCCCCTTGGTTTAATACAAATAATATAAAATGTTACAGCTTGCTATTCTGATATAGCTAACCATCAAGTGCAGGCACATAATTACCTGTGGGGGATATTTAAGCGAAAGACACCAACCTAGGACAAATCTAACAATAGTCCTGCTAATCCACCGTTGCTGCACAGTTACAGAGACTAACACAATACTACAAAAGAAACCTAAGATAAGAGAAAAACCCAGCATTTGTCTCTGGAGTGCTTAAACAGGCCAATTTGTATTCTGTTCATTCACCCTATACTCTTGTTAGGTATTATGAGTTTAAATATTAACATAGACATAAAACATTAATGAGAAAAATATATTCAATTAAGACCTCAGAAGACAATTGTCAGTTCTGTACTGCTCAAGGAAGAAATTATTTTCTAAATGCATTTTTTTAAAGTTTCCGAAATGTGAAAATTCAACCACTGAGCGGTATACATCCTGCAGATTTGCACATTGCAGATTTATACTAGCAGATATGCAAATTCCAATAAAATAAAATAAAAATGATTTGGGTTATAGAAAAAGCATAAAGAATAAAGCCTTTGAAGAAGAGTCTGGCAACCCGTAACAGGTTCAGTTTATTTCCTGACTACATTTTATAGGCTGCTTTTCAGTCCTAGTGGCTCCCAAGGCGGTTTGCAATAAAAGCTAATTAAAACAAACAACAGTTAAAACAGTTCAAGCCCAAAGAATAAACTCCAGTAGCCAAACTGCCACAACAGCAAGGCAATCAAAACAGAGACTGTGCCAAATTTGCTTACAGATACACATTATAACAAAAGAAAACAACCTCCGATTCTCAATTATTTCCCCATGTAAAACTTTAGGGTTGTTTACAGTATAGTGCCGAGAAAACTCTGCAGTTCAAACCCTGTATGATTGTAGTTTTCCATTTCATCGATAACAATGAAAGGAAAGCACTGCTCAATCAGGCCAAAGTCCCATCTAGAGCAGCATGTTGTTCTCACAGTGCCCAACCAGGCATCCAATTGGGTACCCATAAGCTGTGCAGGAATCCAATAGCTCTCTCCCTGTACACTGCCAGTATAGGGCTGAACCAAGATACCACTCCCCTGCCCTATTTCCAAGAGGCAAAAGTGGGTAGAATATTTTAAGCCATTTGCAGGAGGGGAACAGGGCACAGAGTTTGGGTGGATAGTACTTGGGCTTGCCGATCAGAAGGTTGGCGGTTCGAATCCCCTCCTCTTCTGTGGGACGTGGGTGGTGCTGTGGTCTAAACCACAGAGCCTAGGGCTTGTTGATCAGAAGGTCGGCGGTTCGAATCCCCGTGACGGGGTGAGCTCCCGTTGCTCGGTCCCAGCTCCTAACCACCTAGCAGTTCGAAAGCACGTCAAAGTGCAAGTAGATAAATAGGTACTGCTCCAGCGTGAAGGTAAACGGTGTTTCTGAGTGCTGCTCTGGTTTCACCAGAAGTGGCTTAGTCATGCTGGCCACATGACCTGGAAAAACTGTGTGTGGACAAACGTTGGCTCCTTCGGCCAGTAAAGTGAGATGAGCGCCGCAACCCCAGAGTAGTCTGCAACTGGACTTAACTGTCAGGGGTCCTTTACCTTTTTTTTTTTACACGCATATTCTGCTTTATTATGATACTATGTAACATAGAATTGTCATTAATTCAAAGCAAGTGAAGGCAATGTTTCAAGGAGCAAGTTTGCAACTGTTACCAGCACTGTGAAGCATGGGGGTACAGCAGAACAACCTTTCGCTGCACCCTCCCCCAAATCCCTCTGATTTCCGGCAAAATAGCTCAGTTCAGCAGCCCCATATCTCCCATAAAGACAACAGAAAATGGACAGCTAAAAGAAGAAGCAGGAACAAAGCAAGTAAGGATTTTAGTTCAGGATTACAAACTACTACTACTAGTAGTAGTAGTAGTAGTATTAGTAGCCAGCTACTTTTCTAGAAGGCTGATCGCCGAA